>NC_051060.1:8752500-8932500 GCF_904848185.1 Acanthopagrus latus | reverse complement strand
TTTGGCGGAGAAGGCAGGATGCGGGATCGATGCGAGCGGCGGGCCAAAATACAAGCCACAGCGGGAAGGAACGTGATTTGTCAAAAGTAAGCCCACAGGACGAACGTGATTGGCTGATGTGGGCTTACTTTGGGCTTACTTTGGCGGAGAAGGCAGGATGCGGGATCGATGCCCGCATCCTCCAATACGTTTTCTTCCAGAGCTCCTTATAGCCATTATACTACCACTGATTATTGAAATTGGACTGAGGCTTTACTTCGTTTGTATTATTAGTTAGCCATTGAGGTGAATATATTAAATGTAGGAGAGAGTCTTAGGGAGAAACAAAATAGAGGGAAAAAAATGGTTTTAATTCCAAATGTCAGCACATGTAGTCATAATAATAACAAAGCTACATTTTAGATACTCAGGACAGACAAATGTCGAGACATGGCAATATCTCTTTACCCCTTAAAACAGCCCATGATCAGATCTTTTATAATATATAAATGACTGATTACCTACACCTAGATTTACTGCTATAGATACAGTATGTAGAATCTTTGCTGCTACAATTTTATGAATAGCTGATTTATCATCATAGAACACTTGTCTTGGTAGTATGATTCTGATTTGAACTATGGGAGAAAAGAAACATAATATCTTGGCAGTTTAACTAAATTACAGACATTACCTCAAAACTGAGTGTAATAACATTTTTTTTTTTATTATTGTACATGCAAAGCACCTCATGATACTGGTTGTAACAACCTTAGAACCATAGCACACTTAGAACACTTTCTCTACAAATGGAGAGTCAGGGAATCATTGTCAAAAAAATGGACGTGTCTGTCTCTTTTGAGAGATAACAGCCCCAGCATCTTAGACCTGCAGATTCTCTTAGTATATCCAGGGTGGTAGATGTGTCGACCTATACGGCAAAAAAACCCAAAACTGATATTTGAAGACTTACACAACCTTCAGCTTTATTTTTAAACCTGAACAGTTTATATTCTAAATGCGCAGAATCTAAAAGTTATTGAAAATACAGAATATTGGACAGAGTAGAACCGATACGACCTTCTCTCCTGTTGACAGACTATAGACATCTGCAGGTCTAAATACATGCTGCTGCTACATTTCTCATCTGTTGGTGTTGCAGCTTAAACTGGTACTGCAGATGCAGTACAAAAGAGATGGAAGTACTGGTCCAGTTTGACAAAAAACAAACAAACAAACAAACAAACTCAAGATCAATGTTAAATCAACTGTGAGAGCTGTGTGTAAAAGTTCTGGTAAAAGATAGTGAAAAATAAGATAAAGATAAAATAAGATAAGAACTTTAGATTTATTTTTTGTTGAACTACAGTTTAAAAGGTCAACAATTAACTCTTATAGTTCATCATCACTTTCATGGAATGAGAGTGAGACTTGCATTTTTAATCCTATGCACACCAAGTACTGTCTTGTGATCATGATTAAACTACGCAATTTTTTATTTTAGCTTTTAGGAAATGTGATTTTAGCTAAATGGCATGAGATATAAAAAAAAAAAAAAAACAGGACTTCGGTTGCTGATTCTAATTCAAACACTGAATTGCTCTCGATAAAATCAGACATGCAGAGAAATGGCAACATGAAGAATGTTAGCAGATAAGTGTGCAGGGTTATTCACCACCCATGCAACAGTTGTATCATACATCAGCATCAGTCGACATGGACGTCAAAACCCAATCAACACAGTTTTGTTTTTAAGTGTTTTCTCCCCCAAATTAATCCTCAGCATTCTCGTCCTCCTGTGTTCCTTCTACAGTGTCCCTTGATGAAGAGGCCAGCCAGCCAGATTTGGTTTGGTAGCAGCGTCTCGAACCAGTCACCATGTGGGTTAAGTCCCGGCGCTGTCCATCATTGGCTCGCTTTCTGCTCCAAGTGTCCAAAAGCAAAAAAGGTATCCATTTGTTTTTCCTTAATGTCTTTGCAGAGTTACAGCAAGCAAAAGCAGCAGGGGAGCATCCTCACAGCAGATCTGATTGAAGGGGGAGGATTTTGTGTGCTTGCTGCCTGGTGGTCACCTCTCACATGAAGTCATCTGAATCATAACCGTCCTGAGAACGACATGCAGCGAAGCACGAGTTAATCAAGTCGACATTGCAACAGGTATTAAAAACTTAAGCTAGACCTAAAAATATGGTTTCTGTTCTCTTCCATTCAGGCCCCTTTATTATTTGACACTGATGCCGTTGGATAACATAAAGTAGGACAATACGTCATGGCACATCTCTGGTAAGTGAACATCTCATGATATTCCTGATGCTGAGAGTTATTCTGGAAACTCCTGTGAACAAAATATTGATGTCTAGACCCGTTCTCACCTCATTAGTCTTCATATTTTCAGACTTCATCAGTGATGTATAGTTCCTGGAGAGAGAACCCAAAACATAACAAATTGATGAATGAAAAAAATGATTGAAGTAAAGTTTTAAATGATTTAAATGGTTTTAGCAAAAGAAAGGTCAGGATGTTCAGTGTCCATGACTTCCATAATTTCAAGTAATTGTTATTCTTATAATGCACTGACATCTAGGATGACATCAATCATCCTTAAGTCAAGGAAATTTTACACCAATTTTTTTTTCAATGTTAATGTTGAGCAGCTGAATGTGAAACCTGCTCTGATTGAAGTATGCTGTTTTCAGTCAAGAATTAAAAGCTAGAATTCCCCACAAATATACAGTATATTCTGATAAAATGTTGATATTTTTGAGTTCAAACAAACTTTACTGAAACAATGTTAAGGAAAAGAAGACATATTCTGGAAACCACCCAAAATATTGAGGACCAAAACTGCCAAAAATCTAAAATAAACACGTAAATTACTCAAAATAAATGAATACTGAGCCTGGCCACTGGTTTGGGATCAAAGTATCTATAATCGGTCAACAGAAAGCAAGAAGTTGACCCTGTGACATACATTTATTTATTGAATAAATTATTTTTGATTCGGCAGCTTTAGTCTTCCATACTAAACAATTAAAAAACATTTTATGTACTTGAGGTCCTCCATCTCTTTTTTCCTCTTTATCTCTTCCTTCTCTTTTCTCTTCTGCTCTTGAAGCTGAGCTTTCTTCTCGTTTCTCTCCTCTCTGTCTCTCGACTCTTTCTCCGCTGCCAGGTCAGGGTAGCGTTCGTCTTTTGTTTTCTCCAGGCGGTTCACGATCTCGTTGATCTTCTTCTCCACTGCCACGATCTTCACCTGAGACACAGTGCAGCAATAAAACACCCGACGTGGTCCATCAGTGATGCTGCCTTTCATTTGTGTAAAACAATTTGTGAGATAATACAAAACTTTAAGAGAATTTTCTGTTCATTTCTACTGACGTCTCTTTGTCGATGGAAGCCAATCTGGCCGACGTCCATGTCTCCCGTTTTCTTCAGGTTGGCCCATGGTGTGTAAACCACGTTGATGTTGTTCATCTTACAGCCTGACATCATACAACACTTTTAGCTTTAATATACACTGAACACAAGGTACTGCTGAATGTGTCACATACAAAGAACAGCAGAAAGAGGCTTTGACAGGATATCGCAGGGCCAATGTCAGCAGGCAGGTTTAAGGTCCTGGCTCTGGTTGAACCAAACCAGACAACACTAAGCTCTTTCCGACACTCCGTCCTTGTGCCCGATATCTGATCATTATACAAATCACAAGAAATGATCAGGAAAGGAGATCTTTACCTTGAATGCTGTTGTTTTTCACCAGCTGCGCGCAGTCTATCAGCACCTCCGGCGGGATATCACTTATCGTATGACCCTAGAAAGGACACGCACAGTGCAATCAACAACTCTGTCCCCACATACAATTCCCCCTGCAAAATTGGTGGGCTGTGTCCAACAAATTTTCTCAGCTCTGTCATTCTTTACAAAGTTTTTCAAATGAATAAAACAAGCCCGCTTTTAATCCCTTTCTGAACACATATGAGGACTTTTCCCTACAGCATAATCAATGACATAATGTACAAACTAGTATGTTTTCAAACATACAGAGGCCTTAAAGGCAGCACACTGCTTTTATTTTATTTATTCATTTAAATTTCATTAACTAGGAAAGATGCAGTTTAACATGGTTAAGACTGCATAATGAAGACAGTGTAACTGATGTGCTGCACAGAGACTTAAATGCTATTGTTAATTTTCAGCTCTAATACCTTGTCTGGCTTTTATACTTAACACATAAATTACACAGCCATCACTGGGTAGTATCATAAAATCACATCAACAGATATTACATACATTAGAGTACAGTAAGCTAAAATGGGGCACAGCTTTGGTTTGCTTGTAGCCAGCATTTCACCTTTGCTGTATACAATTTCATATCTGAAATTACCATTTCAGTTGGTAATGTGTTGCAGATTTGAAAGCCTTTTATGGAGGGAGCTGATTGTCCAAACTTAGATCTACAATGGGATATTTTACAGTTGCCATTAGGGGTGTCATGATTCTCCAAATGCTCGACTCGATTCAATTTTAGATTCTAAGATCACGGTTCGATTCGATTCTTGATTTTCACTATCATTTTTTTCAAGCACAGGTTGCTATGCCATTTTTAGACTAGACTTTTAAGCAATATAATATCTGACCTTCCTTTGCAATGTACCACACTACATTGTCAAATTTAAAACATTTATTAACAACATAATGTAACAATAACTTATATCTTCAGTCAACTGGAAAAGACAATTTATATCTGCAGAAAGTTTCAAGTTAATTATACTGATGATAAACTTGTCTAACAGCCTAATTTTAATCAGGACTCATGACTGTGTGCTTAAATTTCAGTACTTCAGGTTCATTGTGCTGACTTCCTACCTTCGGCAGTCTCAGATACACGTGAGCCGAAGACAGCTTGTCCACATGAAACCTGAATGTGGAACAAAAAGCACAAGTTATTCAATTCAAACAACAAGAATTCATTAACTAATAATCGGATAAAAAATATAATATCCATGGATGTTACTTGTGCTTAAGATAGCAAAATAAAAGATAGAAAGTAACGTCTGGTAATGTGTAGAACAATCACTTCTCAGGGGTGTAAGATGAGGAAAACAAACAGAAATCTCACCAGATGTCTTCAGGCCATCCATACTTTATTAGATCCTCATCTGCAAAAACAATCACAGCAAGTTAGAGGTGATACAACACCATTTGGGATACATGAAAAGTATCTGTTCAACAGAGTAATACAATAATCGGAGACAGCACGAGACAAATGTTAAACTTAAAGCGGTGACTGTGTGAAGAAGGGTGTGTGTGTGTGTGTGTTTGTGGCAGAATGATAACGAACTTACTTTCATACTTGTCTTTTCCCATGTAGATTGTGTAGGGAGGGTTTACCACTGAGAAAGACACAACAAAACGATAGTTACTGGATGAAACGAGAATATAAGACGACACGAAACTCAATGAGATCAAGTAAAAAAAGTGAGAAATAAAAGCCTACAGCTTTAAAGTGTTTCGGCTAACCAGGCTAACAGCTAGCATTGCTGTTAGCTGGAGGCTTCACTCACCGGCACTTGTGAAGTAAAACACCATTTTAAGTGTATTAAAAGTCGCCGACAAAAAGATGCGCAGTAAGTGTATGCTCTTTGAAGCGCACACACTAATGATGACCAGAAAGAAATGTAAATGTCTGTCTGCCGACTGAACGTTGCTGCTGTCACTTTTCGCATGCGCAGTTGACCCGGGAAGTTGTTAGCTATCTGTGTCAAGCTGCAGAGAGTTAGCATCTAGCGGACAGGAAGTACCCACATTTTTGTTTCAAAAATAAAAACCTGACTTTCAATTAATTTGACAATTGCTGTGTCTCAGTTCAGGCCTGCATCCTTTGAAACACCCAGCCTTTGCAGTCTTCGAAGGCAAGTCCTTCGGAGAGATCTTGTTAACCGTGTCAACTGTTGTTAAATGGGACGGTCTAGCCTTTGGAACATTTCCTGGTTCCATCACCAGATGTTTTACCCTTACCCTTTAGACTCTGCACGTTGAATCAGAGCAGATGCTGTCTGCATGGTTCCAAAACCTTCCAACGCAGCTGAATACACTGAGCAAAGTTGTTACCAAATTCATCCGAGTCTTCCCAAATGCTTCAGACAGCCAATGGTTGGCCCGGTGTGTTTTCATGAGCCGCCCATGCAAGTGAAAGTTACAATTTATGCCACGTGTGTCGCCATTTTCTCTCTGTCTTTCTTCTTTTTTGGGTGTGCAAAGAATTTTGGGAAATGTGAGGCCATGAAAGATAGTAGCCGTGCATCCTGAATTGAATTGAGACACAGCAAATGTCACTGGCTGGAAGTTTAGTATTTGGGAATTTCTCTGTATGCTTTAAACAGATGTTCACCCAGTTAGAAATGTGATGACTGAATGCCCAGTTTTTAATTAAAGGATTGTTTATTTATCACACACAGACACTGACTGAACAAAACAATTTCATGAACATGAATCTTGTACTTTGAAGGCAGGAGCCAGAAGTCGCGCCAAGCTTTTACGATGGTAACTTGACTAATAAAATATACTGTTTCCGCTTCCGGTCCGGTGTTACAGTCTGGCGCGCGCTGTTCAAAACAGCGGAAAGAAACGCGGGCAGAAGTAGCAGGAGAACCGCCAGGAACTTCAGCTTTACAGTAACAGTTATCGTTTTGTGCAGCACCACAGGAACGCGTTCGGTAAGATGCATACAGCTACATATCTGTCTTTTTGTGGTGTTTGAATTTTTGCTTGTTTCACTCCGAAATGGCGTTTTTTACTTCACGCGACGCAGATTAATTCAGAAACGCGTTTGCCCATGAGACAGACCTCCCTGATTATTCGATCTAACGTTATTTATTAGCCATAAACAGACAAGCATGGAAACAAATGGTTTAATCGTTCGGCTTTGTTTTGATTAGCGAACCAGTGATCTGTCTGTATCGAGGCAGTCGCTTCTGTATAAGCTAATCGTCCCGCCAATTATCCATTCATCTCTACTTTAGCCCTTAAATAAGCGCTTCATTAGCTAACATGTAACGCTAAGCTAAACTTAGCTAAAGTTCATGTCGAGATAATCAAAATGTGCCCAGACTAGATCATTTTTGGTGTCATTTCAGGCGTGAACCGTCAAGCCTAATTGATAGCGCTGATCCACAAACGCCAGTGCAGTCTGTTTAGTTCAGCCTCCGTACGCTTCACGCAATGTGGAGTTGAGACACTGACGCCAAACTTCGTTTGAAAATCTGACATTTTTCTCATTAAACGCACAAAAATGGACGAGTGATCCATTACGGGCAATCACGCCTCTTTCACTAACATGGAGGTTTTTGGCACAGCGCACGGCAGCTGTGAATTTTACAGAAGCAGCAGGTTTTACTTTGTATCAGACGATGACATTGTGCACTTCTTTACAAAGTTTTGTAAGCCCTTGTTGCAGTTTCCAACCGAGATACCCTGGCAACTAGTGATCATTTAAACATGAGTATTAATCATAATTTAGTTTTTAGTTACCCAACAACGTATCACTTCATCTTTAAGTCTAAGTAAATAACTTGGCCTGGAGAATTTCTGTTTTTGTAAATCCCATATTTCAGTAAATTGTGAAATTACCAATGTGCTATAAGGCAAATCCTTCCTCTTGTTTTTGGGGTTCTGGGGTATTTAAATATGTGAGCTCTCCTTGTGCAGACAAGAAACATTTTGAACGTGAAAAGCTGTAATAGTTTAAATGTTAGCCCAGAATATCTACTACTGTTTCTCTGTTTGTGTAGGTGAAATTTGTGAAAAATGATGCCGACAGCTACCAGGAAGAGAAAGCTCCCCTCTCTGGACTCTGACAGGTGAGTTGTGAATGCACTGGATTTGAGCAGTTTTGTATAAGATGACTGTTGCCAGATGAGAATGTATTCAAATCTAAAGTGAAGTTCATCTTTTGAATACTAATGAAAGCTGCATTTGATCTGTGGCACATCTGTGACGGGCATTCTGTGTCTTTAACTCCAGTCAAGCGACCATGAAGGGAGTGAGTGAGATGTCCCCGGTTAAGAGGAGATCCCCCAGGAAGAAGCCAGTCGGGCGTCTTAACAGCGAGGACTGTCCTTCGCCACAAAAATCTCCACGTGGGCTGACAGGTAGGGGGGGATGCATTGAATTAGTAGTGTTCAACAATGCTCTATGCTTCTTTATGTCACATACTTTCTCTTGTGTGTGTGTGTATCATTTTTATCTGTTTTATCCACATTTTTTACCTAGGCTCACCAGCCAAATCACCGCGTAAATCTCCATACAAACATACCGTTGTAACAAGCTCCTTTTATGGCAAGAAGAAGCCCATCTATCTCACTCCACTAGAGAGGAAGGCCATCAAGGAGTCTCTGCCTTCTCCTCCTCCTTCTCTTCCTTCCCCTCCTTCTCAGGAGAAAAAGAAGAATAAGAAGAATGTTAAAGGAAGCAGCAAGCCGAGAAAGGTGGCTGCAAAATCTAAAACTGCGGGAAAGATGGCGATCCAAAGCTATGCAACAGCTTCAAAGGCCATCAAGCTGCCTAAACTCAACAACAGGTTTGTTTCTATATCAGTCAGACCAATGATAGATGCTTCTGTGTTCTTGTTTCTTGACATGTGGATTTTAATCATCAATTACCTCTAAACATTTTTTGCAATTGTTGCACTATTTAATCCAACAGTGTCACCGTGAAACCGGCGGCTCCCTCTACAACCGCGGCTCCCACCAGCAGCACCAAGCCAGAGTACAAGAAATCGATCACCATCTCTTTCAGTAGTCTGAAGCCCAAACCAAAGATCTTTGTAGGAGCTGCTTTCTTCGGCACAGGGAAGAAACCCACGTCCATGTACAAGAAATGTGTACCAAAATCCTCAAACAGGCCTGCTTCAGCCCCAGAGAAGAGCAAAGCTGCCCTGCCTCAGAAAAAGAGTGAGAAACCAAAGCAGCAGCTAACCGCTCCGCTGATGAACCAACAGCAGAAACCTCCTGCAGAGGTTAGAGGAGCCTTGATGTTGGTTTCAAGTCTGCGGGCCAAAGACTAAGCATTTAATTTTTTCAGGAGCAATGTTGTCATTATAATGTTAAGCTGATGTGATCCCGTCCTTTTTGTTGCAGACTGCTGTCCAGCCGATGGAGACTAAAGAGAAGCAGCCGAGCACCAAGCACAGAGCAAAGTTTGATCCAACAGACTGGCTGGACTCAGTTGACGAACAGCCTGAAACTCCACAGGCATTAGGGTGCAAAGATAAAATATTTAATTTGGTATGTAAATAACGTTTAATGGTCACAATTTTAAAATCAAACACTTTCCTACAGTTCTCCTAAGGTGTTAACCAAGAAATATGGGCTCACCAAGGAGCTGTTCATTGTGTTGACAAGGACCCCAACACCAAGTCCTGCATCCACAGCCTCACACCTCAGTGCTCAGGTACAGCAGCATACACACATGTTCACAGATTATTGTACAGAGTTTCTTCTGGTCCTTCATATGTTTAAAAACTAGATAATCTAACGTCAGTTTACCAAAGCCTGATTTTTGCTGCCATTCGTGATCATTACTAGAAATCAATGGTTGAATGATAATGGTGTTGACCTTGAATTACTCAGCAGTTCTCACAATGTTGAACTTTTTCAGGATGATTCTCTGGCAGACCTGAGTGACATAAGTCCCACCAGTGCTGCTGCCAGTCCAGCTAGAGGTACACAGGCCCACACAATGTTCACGTATAAATGCATTTGTTGCTGATTCAGATGGAAACACAGCTACTGTCGGTCACACATCAAACACTGGAGACTTCAGAACTTCATCCAGTCCACTGTTTGCAGTTGGAACATTGTTTTGAAATATCACTCTTGTACCATGAAAGCTTTATTTAAAATAATTGTGTTTTTTCCTCAGAATCGGCAGCGTTGTATCCCATCTTTGGCTCTGCCTCCAAGAGGTGAGACAGTCTAATTGTCAGCATTTCAGCAGACTAAGCCTTTTGCATTAACGCAGAATGTCACTGAAGTATGTTCTGTTATTTGCATACTTGTAGGTCAAGGAAAGCTTTGCAGCCACCAGTGTCCAGCAGCACCCCCTCTGGCCCAATAACATCACTGCAGACTCCCTCCTCAGTCAAAGAGCGACCTGCTCGCAGGAGGAAAGACAAACAGGATGACGATCAGCTCATCATTGTACGTTCATGTTAATATTCTTCTCTGTACAGGTGTGGAGTTTGGTATATAGCTAAGACTAGTATGCATCTGAAGGCCCAGAGTGTACTTTTCAAGGCTGATGCAGATATTTTAGATTGTAGCTGATTGATTTTGTGTGCCATCATTTCATTATTATGATTTTAATCCCAACTACAGATAATGCAAATTGAAAGTTGGTAGGAGGGAAATTGGGTTTGTGTCAACTCCCCTTCGTTTATTGGACTTATTGGACATATTTGTCTTCCTCTGTGTGTGTTGACTGTATTTTTCTCTGTATTTTGCTCATCAGGATGCAGGCCAGAGGCAGTTTGGAGCGACAACCTGCAGCTCATGTGGGATGGTGTACAGTGCAGACAACCCAGAGGACAATTTCCAACACACCCAGTTCCACCAGCGCTTCCTTGACTCCATCAAATTTGTGGTAAAACTTATTTTCTTTAATCTCTCTTAAATCGGGAATATGGGGACTTAAAGTTTACAGACATTCAAGTTATGAAACCATATAAAGCGTGTGCATTTTAATGTGTACCTGTCACCGCTTCCTTGTTTTTTTAATTGATTGTGCAGAGAAATAGTAATTCACATCGACTAACATTAAAGTCCCACTGAAGTTGCTGTTCAGTAGAAATTACATTTTATTTATGTCTGCGATCCTGATTGAACTGCACCATCGTCCCTTAAAATGGTGACAGTCTTACCTGTAGTGCTAGCTGTCCCTTTAATCTCTCTTCTTTGTTACCGAGTTGAAGTGACTTGTTTTTATTTTTGAGTAGTTTTATATTTTGCAGAGCTCTGCTGTCAGGAGTTTGTTTCATTGAGAGTTTTATTTGATCTTGTGTGTTGGATTGGAATGGCAGCTTCTCTCTTATGATTTCAGGGCTGGAAGAAGGAGCGGGTGGTGGCCGAGTTCTGGGATGGAAAGATTCTCCTGGTCATGCCAGATGATCCCAAATATGCCATCAAAAAGGTGTGGGGTTTGCACTTGAGCATATTGTGTATCATAGAATACATCACCACTTAAGTCTGTAAAATCACTGTTCAGCTTTCCCGTCAGTCAAATGTGTGTCATATTTGATGGTGCATGAAATACTTACTGGGAGAACATATGTTTGTCCTACACAAGTGTTCAAAGTTGTTTATCCATGTTGGCCATCTCCTCACAATGTGCTTGTTCTTCAGGCTGAGGACGTGCGGCGTGTAGCAGACAGTGAGTTGGGTTTCCAGCAGGTGACTCTGAGCAGACCCACACAGGCCAAGACCTACCTCTTCATCAACACAGAGCGTATGGTGGTGGGATGTCTTGTCGCTGAGCCGATACGTCAGGTGGGGGTGTGTGGGTGTGTGGGGTCTTTTTCACAGCTGTTACCAACCCTTTACAACAAGCAATGTCTGCTTATGATTCTGCATCACACTGGTGTCATGTCATGAGGTTGTGACCAGTTTAACTGAAAAGTTACATATTTGTTTTTTATTTCAAGGGTGTGAACAGCATTGAAGGATCGATTATGTATTATATGTAAAAACAGGAGCTGCAACAATTAGACAAAAAAAAAATAATGGCCAATTATTATTTTGTTAATTGATTAAACATTTCCAAGGTTTTTTTAAACACAGATGTCAGGAATTGCTTCTTTTCTTTGACAGTTATGACGGTAAATGTCTTTTGGTGTTGGACAGTTGGTGGGACAAAAGATGCAATTTGCATTCTCTAGAATATTGTGATTGTGTGAGCATTTTTTCCACTTGCAGCCCAAATTAAAAACATTAGTGGTAGTGTAAATATGATACGAACAGGATGTTGGGAGAGTCAATTGTTTTATATTCTTTACACTGTATACAAAAACATCAGACAAAAGTATGAGACTTTTATGAAATGTTTTACGCTGCAGAGGCACCAATTCTTATAGCAATTTAAGGAGCAAGCCAACTGGTTCGACCATTTTGTAAGATAAGCCTAACTCACATTAGTTTGTGACACTAACCAATCAGGCCATTCATCTGCTGTAAAGTAATTTGAGCAGTATTTCGTAGAAAAGAACAGAATTTTTACAAGTGGGAAAAGTTGATGCAAATGTATAGAAATTATACGTACACGCTCAATAGTAAATTGTGGGTCGTCAGTACCTCGCTGACGTACAGTTTCACTTTTTGTCCCTTCAGGCTTACAGAGTCCTGGAGCAGCCGGACCGACAAAAAGACATGACAAAGGACGACTTCATGGAGCGACATCGAGCCTGGTGCTGCTCCACCATCCCAGAACAAGCGCTGTGTGGCGTCAGTCGGATCTGGGTCTTCAGTCTGGCCAGACGACAGAGCATTGCTACCCGAATGTTGGACACAGTCAGGTACAAAGTCAGACCCAACAAAAACCTTATCGTCTTATCTTTCCTGTACAAATTTAATGATACTTCGATCTTCAAATGATTCCCCAAACTTTGAAACTTCACTGTCTGTCTGGGAGGTCTTGCCACTACAGCCATTATCATTCCTCTCAATAATTATTATTACGTGTTGTTATTTTAGGAGCAGCTTCATGTACGGCAGCCATCTAACCAAGGAAGAAATCGCCTTCTCTGACCCAACACCTGACGGCAAACAGTTCGCAACCAAGTACTGCAACACACCAACCTTCCTCGTTTACAACTTCATTGCATGAAGTGTGTAGAGAATAAAAGGAAATTAAAAGGTGCATTACTGTTTTAACTGACATGTGGAATTGTAAGTTCTACAGAAACGGATCCTCAGGCAGAGCTTAAATTGTCTTTTATATGCAGAGTAATAACTGTTCAGGTTTTTAATTGTTGATTAGGACAGGCCTCAGTTTGTGTTGAGACTGTCTGATAAGCTTTGGTTGTATAATTATAATACGTTCATGTTCTGGATTAAGTAGGTCTAGAGTTTTGAAAGGTACGCCTGTTCTCATCAGTATTTATACTCAGTTCTGCTTTATTTGCTGCTGAATGTTTGTATGTCAGCTGTGTTTTCAGATGTTTTTATTCTGCAGTGACTGAAAAAAATTCAGCATGACTTTCATAATTTGTTGTTCATTTTTGTCTTTTAGCATCTCCGAAAACTGATACATTAATTTTATTGTCCAGATAGCTGGAGGTATTCTGGATGTCTTTGGAAGGAAAATATGTAGATAGGCCTGTTGAAGGGTGGGTGCCGTTATTGTTTGAGGGGCATTCTACTTTGTAAATACACTTAATAAACATATTGCTTTTTGTTTTATGACCCTACTTGTGTTTTTTGATTGCATACTAACTAGTGGTAGACCAATTAGTTGGGCCGATCTTCAGCCATTTCTGATTATCATATTGGGGGTTTTTCTGTCACACTGAAATAAACTAATTTAAAAATATGCTACCTTAACTCTGAATCATCCCCTCACTCATGTTTGTATAGTAAATCTGAAGAAAATACTGGAAAAAGCTGGCCTGGCCCCTATCAGAAGGTAGCAAAAGTGGTCAACCAGCACTTCTAAAGCTCAATAATCAATGTTAGATGGTTTAATCTTAGGAAAAAAAGAAAGTGGTGGATTTACAATGACTTGCGCACAATTAGGTTGCTAGTAGGTGGATTTGTTGTGCAGAACCAGCCTGTTTGCCTCATTCCCAGCCTTTATGCCAAGCATAGACCACCTGCTGCTTGCTGTAGAGTTACATTGAGCTTCTGTATAGTTATACACAAAGCTTTTCTATCTGAATGTCTTTTTACAATAGAAAATATGTGGGGGACACTTAAAAAACAAAAGCAGATAGTATTGCTGTTTACTAAAGCTGCAGTGCAATCTACCACTAAACCCACAATTACATGTTGGCCACTGATACATCAGCAGAATATATGCAAGACATTGAAAAGGTAAAATAAAAATAGCTCAAGAGTTTGATCAAGAAGTAAAGTTTACAGACATTGAGAAACAAACAAACATACAGACTCGTCAAGAAGAATTCAGGAGAAGAAAGTAAAAACATTGAAACCATAAAAAGTCCACATACATGGGGGGAAAGATAACATACAAATAACTGACAAGATGAATGTCCTCATGATTGTGTCAACAGAAAACAATGTACAGTATAGAGATTACACAACGATTTTGTAGCTCATGTCAACAACATTTAGGTTTCCTGGCGGTTTCTACTTCTGAGTTAGCACAATAAACCAGTAAATAGGATAAACTGTCATGGATTCACGTTGTGTTTATATACCCCGCAATCTTTAATATAAATCCCTGACAAAAGTCCTTAAACCCGTCATTACATAGCAGTGTGGATCTAAATCAGACCTGTAGCTCTGAGATCGAAATGCAGAATTAGTTGTGTAAATCAGTCGATAACTATCACCTCACTGGGAGTTTTATCCAGCGGGCCGTTGCTCTCTAAAGCCTGGACGATCTGGCTGGCTGAGGGTCTCTTCTTGGGGTCTTCCTCTGTGCAGAGGTAGAAGAGCTCAACCATCCTGCGGTACGAGCTGCCCAGAGCCTCAGCATCCAGCGCCGGCCTTGTCCCCAACTTCTCGTAGTAGGAGTCCTCATCAAAACTGTCATCAATGGAGTCCTCTGAAATATGGATGGATGGATTTTTAACATGCTATAACATCTAAACAGATTCTGATTAATTTTTAACTTGTAACTTATAAGACAATACAAATTTAAGGTAAAATTAGAGAGATGTAAAAGGAAAAATAATTACAAATTGCATACAAATGTAAAGAGTGTAAATATCAATGCTTCCAGAGGTCACAAAGCATCTCACCATCATCCTCCTCATCAACGTCGTCCAGCATCTCCAGATGAGGCATGGCCAGGGTCATCATCTCCCAGAGAGTCAGACCGAAGGCAAAGATGTCAGCCTTGTCAGTGATCTCTCCTCCTTCCTCATCCAGAGCTTCCTTTGGTTTCCACGGCTCTGTGCCGATGTACACCGCCTTTGGATTGGACACTGAGGACAGAGAGAAGAGAAACATTGTGAATTTAACCATTATCACAAAAATAAAAAGACCAGTCATCTGTCTGTGGTTGTACAATGGTATAACTTTTAAATACAAAGCACATGTTCAAAGCAAGATCCAGAAGACAACAATTAGTTTAAATCAAATTCAAAATGGAGGACACCCCCACTGTCTGATGACAGGAAAGCACAAGAACAGACTGAAGAATTAATGTTTGTCTGGGAACAGAAACAAAGCTGTTGTAAACAATCATTTCCACCCACATCTTTTCTGCCAGTTCTGTGCTTTGTTCCATGATCACACACACATATACACACACACCATCCGAACGGTTGGTGATTGGTGTTTTGGAAATGGTATATAAGCCATCGGAAGCCTAATTTCCCTTGGGATCAATTAGCGTTCTATCTATCTATCTATCTATCTATCTATCTATCTATCTATCTATCTATCTATCTATCTATCTATCTATCTATCTATCTATCACAAACAGAGACACGCAAATGCACTCTTGTTTCAATTATGTTTGATGAAAATCGTGCTGCTGAAAGAAACCTATTAATCTGTTTATTTTGTTCATTTGGAACCAGTGGGCTCAGCTGAGTGCCAAAGTCAGAGCTGGGCAACTGGAAAGTATTGAGATTTTTGGTGTTGGTCTTTCCATGGAATTTTGTTGACATCAATGTCATCTTTATCTTCAGCAAAATAACTATTGGTCTAAAGTCAACGCTTAAAAATATCCGTCACACTCAGTATCGTATCTGCTCAGTTGAAACCTTTTGGTTCATTGTTTTGGGTCTGAACAAAATCTCGACCAAGTCCCATATTTTTCCCTGCCCATCCACATCCAAGGTGACAGGGTCTCTGTAACTAAAGCTTAAACATTTACATACTTCGGGCAAATACAGATGTCTGTATTATCTCTGAACAGTTAGCACTTTGAGAAATCAGAGCTATTTGGATGACTTTTGCCTCGACACAATCATTACCTTTCATGTTCTCGTCCAGCTGCAGAGACACACCGACATCGCAGATCTTGACAGTCTCAAAGTCGCCCTTGATGACAACATTACATGACTTCATGTCCCCGTGCAGCAGCTTCTTCTCATTGTGAAGATACTGTAGAGACAAACAAAGCATTCCCTGATACATGTGACATAACGCTTTCCTTCTGTGTTTATTTTGTTTCTGTTAAACAATCATGCTCTCGAAAAACAAATGAAAAGTTGGATCAGGGAAATCTAATTGGGAAAAGAATTAAACAGTGATGTTTTCAGTGGGGTTTTTGTTGATTTCCCACAGATACTTAATCTAAAAACAATGTCTTCACTTATTCTTCTTGACTTGTAACTCAAAAAAACAGCAAGACATAAATAAAGGGCTGGAAAAGGACTTTAATTCAGAGTTTGTACTGAAACTTGCCCCCTCTCCCCCACTTTACTCTTCACTTTGGTAAAAGAATAACTTTTCAGGATATTGGAGGTTGACTGGGATGAACAGGAGGACAGATTAGCTTTAATTTTTTAAAAGAAAGAAATGGAAGAGCAGCAGATCATGTCACCTGAGTTTGCTACACATGTGTGACATTAGTCCATCTAGTTAGGAGAGAGTCCATGACTTACCTGAAGGCCACGAGCAACATGCAGCGCTACTTTTTCTATGTTGGCAGCAGGGAAGGCTTTGAGACCATCCTCTTTCCTCTTCTCTATCAGGTCGTTGAGGGACTGCTCTCCTCCGTACTCCATGGCCAGACACTTTGATCCATCTTTGGCCGTAGTGAAGGCACGAAACCCTGGGAATAAACAAATACATTTATTATGACAGAACAGAACAAAGCCTAAGTTTAAGCATTTGCGGCCACATTCATCCAAACAACAAATGACTAGCAAGATAGTTTTTCCCTGTATGTTTCATAATTTAGAAAATTTAGGAAATATGGAATCCAGTGGCCACTGTGGAGGGGAAGTGCTGTCGCTGTTCCGTTGGAGTATGTGTTGGGAGGCCTCTATCACTTTTATGATCAACTGTGACTGCTTGCTTAAGTATGAAATGTCCCTTAAAGGCATTCCTGTACACAAATAAAAAAAACTATAAAAGTGAAGTTCAAGGATACATTAATTCTTCCATGTAATCAAATACATGGAAGAATTATTGTATCCTTGAACTTCACTTTTATGGTATAGAAGAACCCAACCACAGGTACCACAGGTCTGTTTCATGTCTTACCGACAATATTTGGATGATTGATCCCCTTCAGGAGCTTTGCCTCAGCATTCAGGCGCTTCTGGTAAACCGCCATCTGTTGGGTTGCACACCTGCTGTTGATCTTCTTGACAGCCCAGGGAGACGCATTCAGCTTTCCCACTCTAAGATAAATTTAATCAACAAAAAAACACATTACAGAGTGACTTGTTTTCATATTATTTTAACACAGACATGAAAGTGTTCCTATGCAGTATTTTGGTAAACATCACCACTAATAAGGACTTGCTAATTATAAGCGCATTATACATCATGTTGACTTAATACTCTTTAACAAAGGTTTAGGCTCTCCTTGGCCATCCGGTATGTGTCCAAAATACATGTATCTGTTCTTTTTTCAATAAAAGGTACATTTCAGCGGATGTCCTCTTATCCCAGAAGTATTCTTTATGAACCAATCGTGATAAAACTGCAACTGGCCCTGTCAGATATTTCAAATATAATGCCTGGCATGCACATTCACCTGTGAACAAAACCTGTCCAAACTGTCAGGAGCACAGCACAGAGAACAAATGACGAAATAGATGGTAAGTGACGAGTAAATCAATGTAACTACATACCTGTTCATGAGGTAAACGTTGACTCCAGTGCCACAGCCCAGCTTCTTCATGAAAGGTGAAGCAGGGATGGTGACTGGGGTCCCTCCGTTGCTTCCAATGCTCTTGACTCTGACAGCTTTGGGGGTCTTGAACGCGCCCTCATCGGTGACAGGTGTGGCCATTCTGTACAGGGGGAAACACATATTGTGTGTTACGGCTAATGACCCAAACGCATCACGTCTAACTTATATACACTGAGCTACACTTCACTTTCTGAGAAACACTATAAACTTTCCTAATGCTTGTACTATAACATGACTTAAAAAGGTTAATGTTTTATAGAAGCAAGTGCTGTTTCGTGTATGCAATACAAGCTGAATTCAAATCTGAGGTATCTCAAGTTAGCCACACAGCATATATGAAGTGAATGTTGTCTATGAGTAAGTATTATGACAAAAAACGCCAAATTTTGAATGGAGTCTGGCTTAATGGACCCGCATTATTAATGGCGTTGTGAACGTCAGTCTGCTCAAAATGCTACATTAAATAGAGAAATCTTGTCAATGTGAGACAGCTGTAAATTAGTGTTCAGTTAAGTTAAAAACGAATAAACTGTTAGATAGATTGACTGTCAACGATATAACAATATTTTGTGAACATTTATCCAGCAGTGACAAACTTAACGTAGCGTAAACGGCAGCTAAAATTACCGTCAACCGCTAAATCACTTGATAAGTTCCTGGTGTTAAGATGACGAAAGCACGATTAAAATTGTCATTATTGTGTTTTGAGTCAGCTAACTTAATCATTTAGTCCATAAATGTAACATTACCTGCGTTTCCTTTCTCTGTCACAACAAAACTGCTGCAGTTAAAACGCGCCGAACATTCAAAAATGTGCCTCACTCGCTGTACGGATGCCGCGTAGGAACAAATAGAGCGAGTGTTGCTCGCGTTTAAAAATGACAACAGCAGAGAGTAAATCAAATATAGGTCAGTTGTTTTTAAATACTTTAATGAGTGTTGATGATATTTTGTAAAAATATAAAGGCCACAGCGTTACCCTTAAAGTATTTCAACATTGTTATGAATAAAGTTACAGTTGTAATAGAGATGTTCACCAGCAGAGGTCAGTAACGTTGTAGAATTATGGCAGTGGATTGCGGGACTGTAAATTTTCTAAATAGATTTGCACCAATGATTCTATATATGCAGTATTTTGAGCATCAGTAAGTCATGATTAATTCGCAGGATAAAGAATAGCACTTTTTAGAAATCAATTATGGAAAACTGTGTAGCCCGTAAGTTACAAAAATAAAACATAAGTACAACAAAAATAACATAAAATAACAAAAATATATAGATAGCAATAAACTAAAGTGTCATCGGACTACCTCTAAAACAATATAATGGCGAGATCATTATTGAGATGACTAATCACCACCTTTCCTTATGCTGAGAAATATGATGTTGCCTCTTCCATCAAATGTTTATCTTTGTGTTTACTAAAATCAATATTATCATGAATATTGAGCGCCTAATAATCTTATTTGCAATGGAGAAGTACACTTTTGCTGTTGTGTTTCAATCCTCTTGATCATTTTCCTTGATTAGGATCCTTATGCTAAGCACCTGTTTTGGAATACAGTATTTGGGAGCTTTTCTATTAAATGATATACAATCCTTTATATGATAATCAGCCGCACCTGCTTGGTTATTGGTGAGCCTTGTAATAAAATGTAGTGATGATTTAAAGGTGCCACGGAGACAGTTTCACAGACACATGTGAGCAATAAGATGAAGAAAGAGGAGATTTGTTTAAATTTCATCTCCCAGCATGTGTCTGTCCTTTCTTTAATGTCGGGGGCTTGTCCGAAAGAATTTCCTCACTCAGATGCTGAAGCTGACCTCGACCTCGACTCTCATGATCCCATTTTTGTTTCATCTCCTTCACACGCTGCAGATGTTCCCGGCCTGCTCTCCTCATTGTGCGGATGGATAACCGTTTCATTATGAGGAAGAGGAGAAGGAATGTGGTCTGATGACAAATGGACATGAATGTGAAGACTGGGACTATTGCTTTTGTCTTTTCGTCGTTCCCCCTTGAGGGAAATGAGCTCATGTTTGTGGGCTCCGCTGCCACATGTTGTGGTGCATTTTATAGAATAAGGATGGGTTACACTCTGGTCAGACCGCAGAGGAACAGGCAGTAAGACAAAGGAGGAGGCTAACTGTCATGAACAAGTAAAAAACAATTCCATTTTATTTAGTGTTTTACAGAAAAAAATAAGAGACTATTGTTTGAGTCAACTCCTGTCTATTTTCTCATTTGCATGGATGATTCATGCTGCTTGGAAAAGGTTCCTGCATTAGCATATTTACGCAATTTTCTTTAAAAACTCTGTGTTGCTGTGCTTATGAACGCGCGTCCTGGTTGCTTACATGTACACATATCTACACTGAATACGCGTAGCAGGTCCAACCAGTACCTGGTATCAGGGTGTTCAGAGCAAGGCCACAAACACCAAGTAGAAACCCAATGCAGTGATGTTATTGCCATTTATATACTTGTACGTTTAAATTTGAGGTTTAAGTTGTCTTTTACTGGGACTGTTGAAAAAGGGCCCATAGACAGGGAGGATAATGGAGACACAACAAAGAAAAAGGCTCAAACCAACCAATTACTATACTTCATATATGTAAACTTAGATAGAGGGCCAGTTGTCCATGAGTAGATATACACTTCTGTACTGTGATATGTAAATAAAATATCTAGAAAACTCTTCAACTTCAACCGAACAATATGTAAGGATAAATAACGCCACAGGTGAGAGGATTTGGGATCCTTTAAGGACCATGAAGTCCAGTTTTATTCCTGGGCTAAGATGTAAACCAGACTTCTTGTAATGTAAAATGATGCAGCCTCATAGCTGAAGAAATCAATGCTGGAATAAACTGGATGTCTTGCCCACATCTGGTTCAGAACATGAACTATAATGATCATAAAAACAACGAAAAAATGCTCTTTTCAGAACAGTTTTTAACCACGTACACATCTACGAAAATAGAGCTGATAGGAACCCACGACTTTTAATGCGCCACAAACCAGAAAGTACACGGATATTACACCCATATGTGATTGCTGAAGGTCTTTTTTTCTAAAGTCACGGTTATTAATATTCTGCTACGACAGCATCCACAAAGCAACTGCTGCCTTTCTCTTCTTCCTTTATGGTGGTTAATGAAAAAGGAAAAGGACCAAAGCTCTGGGTCATTTCAAGCCTCTGATCTCTGGATGTGGTTCTTATAGAAAACGAAAGGATTTGACTCAAATCTTTTAAAATCATACATTTTAATGAATAAAGTGTAATAAATGAATACATTACCTAATGTTGAATAAGTAAACAAAACATTTATAGAGTAATAGATCTTCAATATCCAAATATCAGACACTCCACAACAAGTGCAGGGCCACTCAGGATTTATGTGTCAAGAGATGGTTTCTGTCCCTCTCTGGTTGTGGTTTCCACTGGTGAGAATGTGGCTTTTCTACATCTACAATCACACAGAACTGCAGCCCATGAAAAATATTTGGCTGCAGCGCAAACATTCAGCATCTGTCCTCCAGTATGGCACTTTCTTCTCACCTGCACAGACACAAAACACTTAAAAACAAAAACCTCTCCACTGTTAGACCCGTCATAAACCACAAAGCCACAGTCTAACCAGCGATCATTAATGTCAAATGATGGGATAAAAATAGAGGGATGGCAGCCGTGTCATATGGAGTTGATGTTGAGGAGAAGTAAAAGCATCTGTTGACTTTCCCCTCTCTCTCTCTCTCTCTTTTTTTTCATGGTGGTCAAACCAAAAATTGGAGCAACGTTTCATGCGCCCGATCTCTGGATGTGGCTCCTTCTGGATGAGGACCCCGTAAAAATGTTTTTATTTATCGCGAGCGTAGAATCAGAGCAAGGCATGTCATGTAACTGCACATCCTCACATACGAAGATACAGACGCTGCTGTTGGTTTATTTAAATACAGTGGTTGTCAAGTATAGGTTAAGGTGACATGCAGGAGTTGTGGAGGGTGTGCCAGGGGACTGCTGCTGAATGTCAAAACCTGTCCTTATAAAAACATCACATGTGAAATTCATCTTTCTGCATTAAAAAAGAATAATAATTTCACATGTGAAAGCAATTTTAACAATATTTTTAGCAGCTTTTACCAACTTACCAAAAAAAAAGAAAAAAAATTCTCCCTGTTTTTGGGCATTTAAATAGCAACAAGATCTTGGCAAAAGAATCAATACAGCTCTGGACGGAAATACATTTTGTGATGCTGCATAAGCTTATCAAAACGATGTTAGGTGGAAACAACAACAACTGATGTATCAAATGAATGCTCTAAAACTATATACAGAAGAACAAAACTACTTTATCAGTCAAGCAGTTATGAACATGAAGTTCAGGTTTCCTCCCAGACCAGTCCCTATAATGTTTGCATTTTATGTTTCCTCAAACTTCTGATATCTTTAAATTTGTGTAATACTCACTGTATCAAAAGTTCATATCTAAATAACCTTCTAAACATATGACTTTCATATTGGGATGACGAGGGGATGAATGTTGGCACTGGTTATTTTTGACATCAAGACATTTTCCAGCCATGTTTGTGGCCATCGAACCAGATATTTTAAGCCAAACCATGATGTTTTCCAAACCCTAACCAAGTGTTTTTCTGTGCCTAAACCTAACCGGACAATAAGCACAGTAATATCACAACATAACATTACGAACTGAGCCTAAAGAAACACAAATCTGCCACATAAAGAGATATAAAGTGTCAAGACATCTGTAGTTTGCCAAAATTTATTCTGGCGACTGGGTTGTTTACTCCTTAGTGAATGTCATATTTGAACAGAAATGTGTTTAAAATCAGCTTAGTCATGTCCAAATTTCATCCCGGTCAAGACATGAATTTATAATGACCATGTTAACATAAATAACACCTAAAAGATGGTATTTTCAGAATTGTCACACTGAGATCACGTGAACATGTGACAGCCAAACATACATACGTCTCCAGAGAAGATATTACCAATTCAGCGTGTTAGTGTTTCTGATCTCCATATGTGTAAAACCACTTGCATACCTTTACATTTTACTGTATCAAATAAAAACGTATAAACTCCTACCCTCCTGGAGGATAAGTGAAACCACGTTGACTCAAATCAAACCGGCCTCGTAGTCTTTGTTCTGACTGTCGGCCATGTGTGTCTGAGACCAGGTGATCATTTCTACATCCGGCCAACATGTGGAAACATTCATACCTGTAATCACCGCTCAGAGCCGTCAGGCAACGCACACACGTAACGTACGCGTCCACGTGCTCCTGCGCCTGTGATCATGTGTGGAACTCATACACACACACGTCCAACTCAACTTCCTCCCTCTCTCTTCACCTGCTGAAGGGCCTGTTTCCAATTCACCTTCACTCAGTGTTATCAGGGAAAACAACGTTCACCTGTTTAAACAAATCTACTTTTTATTATTTCAGCAGTGCATATACAGCATTGAGTGGTACAAACAGAACATAAAGTAAAGAGTGTATTTCTTTAACGTGAAGCACTTTATCAAGTATTTTCTTGACATAATCATGTATGATGTATGTAACTCCATAGCCCTTATATGTGTTATGACCAGCACAATGTAATAAAGAACAGACACGTGCATACGCATATGAGCTCAGAGCCAGTGTGCCAAAGCAGCATAGTAAGTTCTTTGTAAAACCAAGTTAAAAAACCAAACACAAAAAAAATGACATAAGTGGTTAAGTGCACATGGTTTTGCAATGTGTGTTCTCACTTTCAAAGGTAATAGGCTGCTTTACATTTTCAAGGTATTCGAGTTATTTGACCCCATGAGGCCAAAAGCATTGATGTGAGGTCAGAGGAGCCTCTGACCAATCAGGAAATCACATTACTACTGTTTTATCCTTCTGATATCCGATAGGCCGCAACTTCACAGAAAAGGAACATCAATCAGAACACATTAAGCTGAGAGAAGAAAAAAAAACACTGGTATTGCATATTGTATTTGTGCCGGCTGAATTGTGCCAATTAGGTTGTCATATGTGGTTGGTCTCCACTAATCTCACCATTCCCAGCCTTTAAAAAACAATTTATATATACCAGGAACTTCAGTTTTGGAGACAAAAATGTCACGTGACTGATTACACCTTAAAATTTTGAATGTTCATCCAGTCGCTAGAACAAAAGCAAACTGATACATTCAGATTTGTACGTGTCAGAGGTTAAGTGTCATATTGACATTTCAGCATATCGTGGTCACACATTTTTGTGACCTGACTGTCGTATCAAGACTGTTCAAGACTGCGTTCAACATTTGTAACTGTGAAACCCCAGGAGATATATATATATATATATTTTAGAATACATCACATCAGTTTCCAGCTGTGCTTTTGGTGGGAAGTCAGGACATCTTCTCATTATTGTCGCAGTTTCTCAGGAAAAATGCATGTATCTTGATTTTTTTTTTTAAATGAGTGAGTTTTGTACTATAAATGAGTACAAAAGGGGACTGTTGGGCGGAGGTATGCGCACTACTACCCTATCCCTAATCTTAACCCTATCTTCATTCATGTTAATGGCAACTGAAACAGATAACACTAGTTAAAGCCACAACATGATTTTCTCCTAGCCCAGGTGTATTTTTGTGCCTAAATCCAACCAGATCATGAGCACAGCATTGTATCAACATACAGTTTTAAACTGAGTCCAAAGAAACATCTAGTTGCAACATATCCTGGTTTACAGAAACACACATTGCCAGCATTTATTCTGGTGATTCGGTTGCAAATATTAAAAGATAGCTACATATACTTTTTTTTATGTTTGAAGTTATATATTCAAGATGTATCATTTCTATATTTTTTTAACATCCAGTCCTGTTCAGGTTCTAGCCCTTACACTTTACATATTATATTTTTGTTTTTTTTTTTAAACCTAACAAGTATAGTGTATAGTCCCTTTGATAGCGTATTTACTGCCTGTGTGGTGCTGTAGTTAGCTTAGGCTACAATTCAAGATCACAGCTGTCATGGTCTTGGGCACGAGAAGCTACTGCCGTAAATCTGTTTTAGGTACATTTTGTCATTTATAACCCTGCAGCAAATAGAGTTAACTCCACTGTTCAAATCTGCCGGAAAAGATCTGACAACATGATGAGGAATGAAATTCAGAGAAGACCAACCACTTTTCTCATAAACATTATATGCAGAGGTTTGAAAAAGTTAGAAAAATGGTCACTTTCAAAGAGTTGGCTATTACTTCTTTCCCTTTGCAACCCTTTACTAATAAAGGAAATGGAAGAGAAGATGGTAAACTGTCTCTCTTCAGTGGCTGACAGGTGAAGAAACAAAAGATGAGAACACAACCATCTTCTACACTCATAGCTGCTGCTTCTTACAACACTCTATTGCTCAACATGCTTTAATGAATATTAAAGGTTTGTTTGAATAAAACAAACTGGAACCTGTGAAAATACAAAACTATTTTCTGAGAAAATGTTTCACGGGAATTTCATCCAATATCATTTTGTTTGATTAAACACAGAGGAGATGACAAATAAGCAGAGTGAAAATATACAGATGGAGCCCTTGCTGTTTTCTTTGGCTGTTGTTTTAGAAAGGCAAAGCTTTAAGTTTTAAATCCACGGCTGAGGTGCTGAATGTGATGTCGTACAAGATAAACAAGAGGCATCGGGACGAGACACACAAAGGCCTGGCTGTCGCGCTGTCTTCTACACTTTGGTGCAGCACACAGAAACAGAGCAGATACTTGACAATTGTCTATTGTCAAGTATTCTACTTAATCATGCACACATTGGTTGGAAAGTATACAACTCAAAAGCCTTGTAAATATCTAATTTATTCTATTTACTCTCTTTATAGTACAACCAAATCATGGTGAAAAGAAAATAACTACTGAAAACAGTTTACACACCTTGTGAAAAAAGTGAAAACCTTTAATGATGTAACTTGTAAAATTAAGCCAGAATCTGAAGGTAGGTAATGCCTGAGTAACTGACATCTGCCGCTCTTTGCTTGCTATCTGTAACTAGCTAACTTTAGCTCATTAGCTCATAGATTGGTTAGACATGGAGCTAGAGACCCTAGAGTTTGTGTACCTCAGATCACAGGGGGAGTCTCCAAGGCCAATGGGGCCTAGCACAACTGCGTTGAGCAGCTTGAGGGTGAACACAATCTCAAAGAGGAGGTCAGATTGACATCAGGAAATACAGTACAGAGGCGATTTACAGCAGCTCTGACCATGTCTTTCGAAAAATGAAAAGACAGGGCAGCAGAGGCATGAAGAGGGTAAGGAGAAAGAGAGTTTGACATTGGCAGCGGGTGAAAACAGTGTGTAGATTCAGAATATCTTCTCATCTTACTCTGTGAATTAAGGATTTATTTATACAAACCAGAGGCGATTGTGGAAAGACACACCAAGACTGTTTAAGAGGAGTTCACAATGCGATAAAGCTTGTTGCAAAGGAGAGAAACTTGAATTCAGAGACTGTGCAGTTGTCTTTTTCTTTTTTGTAAAGGACAATACATGTAAAAATATCTCTTGATATTTTGTGAGTTTATCTTAGCAAACTAACCACAAAATCTGACTGCACCTCTTGAAGTGTTATTATAGGACAGGACTAGAGGCTAGCTGGTTAGCGTGCTTTAACTCTGCAACACAGTACAAATACACTGTTTCTTGATTTTGTTGATGTTTTGAACTAAAATTCTGGCCATATGTTATAAATTGCTACTTTAAGGATAAACAAAAGAACATGAAAAAGATAATAAACTAGCTTCCTTGTAGGTCACAGAGTTGACAGTGCTGTTTTTAATGTGTCAGTTATGCTTGTAGCTGTTTGGAAATGCCAAGAAGTACAATAAAGGTATGCGTACAAAATGACCGCAGATTTTTGAACCAGACATGAAGCTACTGAGTGAGTTATTCAATTAATGTTTTAAGAAAAATGTACACGTTACCCGCCTACACACAATTCCCTTTTTTGTTGCTACAACTTCTTTTGAGACAAGCCAGTCTACTGAGACTGGGTTTCTCACCTCATTTTCCCTTTTCCCCTAGCCCCTTTTTCCCCTTTCCCTTCTTTAATGTGTCTTTTCTGTGGTGGAGTCGTGGTTTTTTTTAACAGAAACCCCTCGACAAACACCAAGGCACTTGAACACAAGGTAGAGAAAGACATTTCTAGATGCACTGGCTTGAAAAGTCAAATTCGTATCCAACATTTTATCACAAACTATTAAATGGACACCATGTGGGCAGATTGATTTTCATAAAAAGAAAGGGGGCCAGAGAATTCTTGTTCGTTTAAAGTAGGATGGCTGACAGAATATAGGATGAGAGGGAATTCAGCTCTTTTGGGGGTTAGTGAGTTTACCATATTTTTAGGTTCACTCAAATGTTTTCCCTCTTTAAATATAAAACATGACTGGGTACAGAGACAGGTTCCTGCATATGTTTTCATTCCAACCTTGATGTCTCCTGTTGGCTCAGAGGGAGAAGTGAGCCAGAACATTTGGGAGGTACCAACCTTTTTGGATTTGAAGGCAGCCATAAAGATTAAACCCCACTGAGAGAGGCATAACTCTCAAAAGAAAAGGCTTCTCTGTTATAGTTGGTTTACTGTGTGCGTGTGTGAGTACACATGTGCATCAATGCTGAAACAACCCAACTTTTGGCAGTAAACACTGACAGACCCACCGCTGTAAATCGTGCAGGGCAGGCGTCCATGCATCCATCTGTTTATACTCATCTGTTCTCTCTTCTTCATAATCATTTCATCTGTAAATAGTGACCACTAGCTCTTTCCAAAGTCTTTGTTAGTTGCATATTATGTTTTTTGTTTTTTTTAGATTTTCATTTTTTATAAATATAAAGCACACAGCAAAGACTCATTTGATGATTTGCAGGTTAAAAGACGTCTTGATGTTGAAATGAAAACTGTGAGAGAATCACTGTTTTTGGCCACTTGGTGGGAAAAGGAACTTCAGAACAAGAAGAAAATGGACAACTGTAAAATATTTCATCTCCTCATGAAGTTGTTCTTGCCAATGTGCAATCAATTATTTGCTGATTTAAACAACCAACAGACACGGAACTCGTTAACATTTATTTGGAATTGTGTTTGTGTCCATCAGTTGGATGTTAGCCCAATAATCACTTTGCTTTTAGCTCTGTTTTGGTCTCCACCAACTATTAAGAAAAATATTGGCTCATTAGCTGCTAATTGTTCCATTTACTTCACCATCTTGTCATTAACTTTTGTGTCAATCCTGGGATGCTGGACAGTTAACAAACACTAGGTTAATTAGAACTTTTTTGACTGAAAACTGCTTCCTGTTTTGGTCGATCGGAGTGTAATCTGAGTGCTGGAAAACAGAATCAAAACAACTGTTGTAGTGTGGTATAGTTGCCCAATTCTACATTTACTTGGTTATAATTCTAATTCTTGGTAAGAATTCTCTTTGTATAAAATGTAAAAAATATTGATGAGGAAAAATATTTTTAAAACCTTGGATTTCCATTTAAAGGCACCCCGTGTGAGTTTTTGACCACTAGAAGAGCTCTTGGCCATGTTTTTACAGGTGGAGATTGTTCTGTTTGCACAGGGACACACATGCAAGCATGTTGCGCTGATCAACAGTAAATAAGCACAAATACTCAAGTGTTGTACAATTTTGAGGTACTTGTACTTTAAGTATTTACATTTTGTATAATGTATCATCTATTTTAACGTCTATTTTTGATATTTAAGCACATTTGCTATTCAAGTACGATTCGTATGGGTGACTTTTACCAAGGAAAATGTTTAACCCAACAACATTATAGTCTCTTTAATATGACACTTGTTGCAGTAAAGCGTATAAATCGTAGGAATTTGCCAGTAAAGGTAAGGAGGAAACTGCTATCTTACTAATAAAAATAAAATATTTGATAAATTTGGCTTTGCAATGAAGGACATGTACTCAACATGTTTGATTGCATATAATGCCTCAGGGCATCTATAAAAGTAATAAAAGTGAAAGCCAAAGTTAAAAAGGTTCAAATCTTGGCCTAAATTCAGCCCTGCTTCAACTTGACTCACACTGCGTTCTACCTGCAAATCCTCAAATGACAGTTTACTATGTATTGCTGAACGATACATAATAAGGCAACACTGGGTATGTTTAGCATCACTCAAAAGCCATTCCTACATAATACTGTGAAGAGCAGCTGCCTATAAATGAAAAAAAAATCAGTTTTGTCAATGACACTGTCTTGTCTTATCAGTTTCGTTGTGTCGTCTCAGCTCCCCAGCAACATGGAGGCGATGGCCGGCAGATGAAGGCTCTGGGATGATGAAGTTGCTGCATTAGCTTTCTCCACATGCTGGATGAGCCTCTGAGGGCTATACCTAAAAGATGACCTCCAGCCTTTATTGTAGATTCTGTCATTCAATCTGATGAAGAATCCGGTCGTGCGACAATCCCCGTCTACCGGCTCATATGGTCGCTCAAAGTCTGAAAAGTGTGCATCTTCTTTGCTCCCATGATTCCATCTCAATGTTTAATCATGATCTAATAAAAAGCTGCAGATTTACTTCATGTACAACATGGAGGTTTGTCAGGGGAGGTTGCACTTCTTCACTTATTCTGCAGCTGGAAAACAACATGCTCCTGTGACACCTCTGTGATCCTTGTGTCTTCATAAAAGTCTAAGGCACTGTTTAAGGCGAAGCTCGGCCTCTGCAGCAGTGACAGGGTCACGAAGGCACGAGTGTTAGATGGCGCAGGTCACACCAGCGTCCTCCACGTGGCCGCAGTTGGTTTTGCCCCAGCCTGAAAACTTGCACTGGTGGATGGTGTCCTCAGTCCCCACGCAAGCCACGTCATCCATCCAGATCAGACCAGTACCTGAAACAGAAAAACATCACATTTTAGGTTTTAATTTGTAGCTTTCTGAACAGTATAGACTCTGATGCCTCTGATGTTCTGCGTCTTTTCTTCAGCTGTCATTCTAAGTCACACAGCAAACCACTATAGCTACAGATACCTTTCAGGTATCAGGTGTCAGGTGATGCAAAGAATGAGGTGTGTGTCGTGTGTGAATACGGCAGAACTTGAGTGTAACATCACAACTTCCACAGATGCAGTTTTGGTGTTAGAGGGAGATGTAATCATGAGGCAGACACATGTTTCTGTGGTTCTTGCTTTGGCTTATAGGATTTACTGGTATATGAGGATAAAATGTTGACGGCTCAAGAAAAAGACCACGCTGCTCTGCTCTCTACTCTCCCTAACTCAGTCACCTACGCAGATCTGTGTAGATGAATCTAACCCTTTCTTTCCCTGCCTCACAGCAAGAAGATCCCAGATTTGAACCCTGGTGGTCCCAGGTCCTTTCGGCACAGGGAAAGATGCGTGCTCTCCTTGAGCTTGTGTTGTGCTCCAGGCTTTCTTCCCACCATTGAAGACATGTGTTTTATGGTTAATTCGTGCATCCGAGTCTTCTTTTCTATAACAGGAACAGCAGGGGAATTAAGCAGAATGCTCATCAAGGGTCTCCGAGTCTTGACCCACTGGTTTTTATACGCTCCAGCCACCATGACTGTGTTCGGCCCTTGCTCATCCCTCTCCACGACCCCAATCGTCCTACTGAAAACGACCCTCATACTATCTCCAAGACTCCCTCACTGTCCAAACAAAACGTTTAGTATATTTCATGTATCATAGCATGGTCTTCATCAGTGAAGAGAAGGTTTAAGGTTTTACAGGCGAGTGTCCAACGAAACAGCAATCATCTGAAGTGTGCATGTCCAATTCTTCCGATTGAGACAGGAAATACTCCCCGTGCTTCCTCGCAGACTTGTTGATCAGATAATATTGTATCCCGTAATAAAACACACAGTTCCAGCTGGTAAGCAGAGCTTTTGGCAGTGTTGTTATTCACTATAAACTTGGTTCCTGTTTGTAAAGCCGGAATCACTGGAGGCTCATGAAGTCCCAGTTTTGCAACAGTTAAAGATGCTCAGAGGAGATGGTGCTCAGCTGCGAGGGGAACAAGATAACATTTGGTTGCACTCACACGCTGATAATCCAGTTTAAGGGATACACAACCGAAGGGTTTATGTGCTGTAGGTGGGAAGAGGGGCTGAGTCATCTGTAATGGCCTTGAAGCAGCATCTGGAGTGTCTGCTGCTTTGCCCTAATTCATGACTGTTAATCAGTCAGGTGTACAGGGAGAGGAGTTCAAACAATCTGTGATGCTCAGAAACAAAAGTGGAAAAAATACACAAACACATTGGCAAAATCAGGACGACGAATATAAAAAGTGCAAAAGTGTAAATCCAAATTCAGAAGTATAATCAAAAACACTGGTCCAGCCTCAGACCAGCAAGCTTGTGAGGCAAGTCTTAAATAATTTCATCCAAACTCTTCCCCTTTGTTCCCTTGTACAGCTGGCAAAAAGTTCAAGGCGCCGTCACGATCAAGACAACTAAAGAATAAATAATCACATTAGAATTAAGGAATGACTGGAAACGGACAACAATGAACCCGCTTTGAGTCCATCATCCTTGATTTATGTCTGATTTTAATAAGTGTCCAGGAAAAAAACAGGACAAGCGGTAACAAAGTTCATTAGTCAATAAAGAAACACATGACTGTCACTGCCTCTGACCTGTGTCGTAGACGGAATGTTACTTGGTACATCTGCTTGTCAAAACATGCGTTTTATTGTTGATTTACCCTTGATCTTGATCTCTTGATCTGAGCAAAAATACATGTTTTTCCTGTTATCCCTGTTCCTGTATTTATTCGTCAATCTTGTTTTGGTGCGAGCTGCAACATTTCTGAGAAAGAAAGAAAGAAAGAAAGAAAGAAAGAAAGAAAGAAAGAAAGAAAGAAAGAAAGAAAGAAAGAAAGAAAGAATCCAGTAGGTTCATCACGTACAAATGTTGAAATGCAGCCTGAAACTGTCAAACCTCATTGGCTTGGCAACCTAGTCGCATCTTATCACGAGAGGAGTGCCATCTACTTTAATTCTGTCTGAGAGGAGGGAGATGCGTAGCTCCAAACTCTGGACTCATTTGGATAAAAGCTCGATAAATACAGGTCAGAGGAAAAATATGGAATTTTGATACTGGGGAGAACTCACTTAGTTTTTTTTCATTTATGCTCCCTGACATAAATTTTGTTATCACTGACAACTTGGAAGCAAATTTGTGAGAACACCAACCAAGCTGCACTACATGTGACACAAACGCATAAAGACATATCAGAGATGTTTTATGAACTTAGCAAAAGAGAAATATTTCCTGAACTCTCACTGGGAGGTTTCTCTGTTCCATTAAGACTTTGCTCAGAGGAAGAATGTTTTTTGTTTATTTTACAGAGACAAGTCCAGACTTTAATCCTAATCAGTGGCCAAACACCGCAAAACTCCTGTGCTGTGCTGATTCACTGCATAAAATATTATGCCTAAAAATGCTGATTAGTGTTTGGGAACTGGTATTTTTCCTGTCCTGCCAGTTACAACTTGGCCTGATTCTGTGTTTTTTACCACATTAGAGTTTAAGATCAAAGCTGAGACTAAATCATCATCCCTGGACACATAAATTCTCAGCTGAAACTCAGACTAATAAAATGTCGGTCGACTCAGGTAAGGTTTATTTTCTAGACACAAAAACCCAAAAATGTGCTTCAGATGTGCATTCTTGGACCCTCAAAACTAAAATAACATTAAAAAAAAACTTGAACAGGGAATAAAAAGAAGACATTTCAGGAAGAGCAAGCTAAAAAAGATCATTCCTGCAAGACTAGGATTTGCCTACTAACAATGCATATTCCTGTAAAGTCTGCTCAAAACATTGACTTTAAAGGCTGGAAAAAAAAAAAAAAAAAAAAAGCACAAATCAGCAAACCAGTACCTCGGGCAAGCCACATGCCTCCTACACTCCTGCTTTGCTTCACAACGTAACGTAACAAAGAGAAACTGGATTCGGATTTGACATCTTCAAAGCAGTGTGAAACACCAGGCGCACGTGTCTCCATGCAGCCGTGCACAGGATGGAGATGAGGTATGCACCGGGGAATACATGAGTCCCAGCTGTTCTGCTGCTGTGCTGTCTCAGGATTTGCTTTAATGGACACGGGCCTTTAAACTGTTTACTCTGGGTCTCAACGCACTTTTATAGCACCGGTTGCAGCATGACAGTCGATCCGCTCGCACCAAATTTATGACAGCTCTCACTGATGAGTGTTGAATCACCGAAAAAACTGTGTGGGATTTTGTGGGAACACCCAGGGACAATCTAGACGACGAATCATTACATTTCAGAGTGATTTAAAGGATTTAAATGTTTGTAAAATGCAAAACGAGGCGCAATTTACAACTGTCCCGATAAAAAAAACACCCTATCTGCAGGCAGTCCTGGATTTTTTTAAAGAGCACTTTTCCCAACCACAGTAACTGATTCTCCTTCAGGTCTGTGTGTCCTCACTGATGACAAGGTTAGACAAACTGTTCTTTTGTTTCTAGTCATGGGAATTGACAAGTCATGGTTCACCTACGCAGAGAAATCTACTGTTTAATTTACTGAAACTCCTCTGTTACATCTGAGCTCACAGACTGAAGGTTTAGGACCATGGGGACATTTAACAAACAGCGAAGGTATGATGGAAAGTATCCTGTTTGCACTGTCAAGGTTTAACTTGAACTTTTCCGGATTACAATGTCTAAAAACGACCAGACCTTTGTTTGATATTTTGTTGAGCGATGTTCAACAAAAAAATGTTCAAACCCAGAAATATCTGTAATTTTACTCAGGGTAACGGTGCGTTTAATGTGGTCGCCTGTCGCTATAACTCCACGGAAACCACCATGATACTTCAGACGGAAAACTATGTCTGTGAACATTTCTGCCTGAGTCACTTCAGATTTATCATCAGTGTTGGCTGTTAACCAATAAAGACAGCAACCCCCAGGATCCCATGCTACTTCTAAAGTCATCAGACTACATCTTGTGTTGTCATTGTTTTGATTAAAAGCCCCCTGGTGGCACATCGCAAAGTTACACACTCTGCACATAAGATAAAAAAATGTTTTAGAAACTTGTGAACTTAAAAAAAACATACTGGGGTGTCACTGACCGTAGACATTATTGTGACTTTCTTCTTAATGCATTAGATTTTTTTTTAAAAATTGATATTCACTGACTATTATAGGCACAAATCAGCAGTAGCCACAATATATTAACATTTTAAGCAAATCTTTAAGTATTGCATTGAAAGTTTTTTAGAAAAGGAAAAATTCATAAAAGGATTGTACTGAATTTTGCATGGATGAAAAAACTTCTACCCTTGTTTATGGGGGTATTATGTAGTTTTGGAGAATAAATTCAAACTCTTAATAATACAAACTCAGATATACTGTATGTATTTTTCCATAACTAAATAAACAAGCTGTTCTCAGAGGAAAATAAGGTCCACTGAAGAGCTAGAAAGGTAAAACAATTCAAAATTGTGTTTATTCAGTCATGAAAATGAGAGGAGTCTGTTCATTTACTTTATTGGGGCATAAAAATGAAGACCTGAAGGCAATGAAGATCTTTCTCTTCTGATTAAAATGTCTTTCCACAAATAACATAGTGCACCTTAAAGGTGGTTTTCACTTTTCTCTAAAAGACTACATGTGCTTTATGCTTGATGGAAACACCTCCTCTGACTGAGTTCTGACTTTGCAAACATGGTAATGGATTCAAAAAAGCACTAATTAGCATTTTATTTTGCCAGTTTGCTTGATATTCTGACACATTTGCCGACATCTTGATGAAATCCCGGCTAAGTCAACATTTTAGGAAGTAAGAAAATGCACCCAGGAGATAATGTTCCCATGAGCAAAACAACAAGGATCAACTCAGCCTAATTACTGACATTGTAAACATGGGCGGACAGAACAAACTCAAACAAAACAAAACCACAAAGTTAAAGTTTGAGTATATTCAAAAGGTCAAACAGCTTGCAACAACTACTTAGAAGAAGATGTCAAAACTATTGGCCAATGCCAACAAGGAGTAAAATAAGCACTTTCCAAAAAACACGAGTCAAAATGAATCAAGTGTTATGCTTTCACTGAAAAAAACAATGACAATAAACTATTTGAAACAATGACAATAAACATCTATTCTACCTATTCTACATTATTGAAAAGTACAGATTGCGGTTTAATTTCAACAGACATCCATCAAGGCATGGCTTAATGGTTTGGTTATTTAGAGTATCAGTTAACCTGGATAAATCAAAGTACAGTATGAAGAATTTGTGTTTTTTTGTGCACTTTAGTTTCAGCCAGGACTGAGTTTCCATCCATGGCTAATACATTTGAGCAGAAACAAAACATTTTGAAGTTTCAGTTCTGTTGTCTGGTGAGGGATCTCACATGCACAACAATAATCTGATACGAACTATTGACTTGGTTAGAATCTTGATTGCCTGATTGGGAATGATTTGGTAGGGTTGCTGGTAAAGTTTGTCACATCTGGGTCTGAGAAAGATGTTAAAAGATGTTATTATGAATTTAAAAAAAAAAGCTGAAGGCAGGCAAATCTCATCTCATCTGAAAAGACACATTTGAAATCCAGATCGGTTTTAAATTGAATCCAGGCGTGATGTTAGTCACTGCTGTTGTCTGGAGGTTGTCCTCTGGAACAAAGGCAATGTTTTCCCCCAATTTTCCAGACTTATTGGGAACAACTCAGCCTGGACAGAGGCTGAATGATGTAAGGCCGACTTGGTGAATGAAATAAAATGGAGAGCGAGAGAGAGAGAGAGAGAGAGAGAGAGAGAGAGAGAGAGAGAGAGAGAGAGAGAGAGAGAGAGAGTGATGGATATGACCTTGGAGACTTTCTTGACGACATCTGGCTCACATGACTTTCCCTATAAAACCTTAATATTAATCCCCGCGGCATTTTAGTGCACTGTTCAAGTTATACCACTCAACAGCAAAAAAACAGCAGACTTAGTAAAAATCAAACTACTTCCATCAGTAAAGTCACAGCGGATCTTTACTGTGGGCAGAAGAGACTCCTTTGAATTCCTGCTGTGATTTAGATGTTGTTTATTCCGCAAGCTGAACATAAAGGATGAGCTGAAAGGGACGCTGCTTTTAAATTCATAATTGAAAACTAATCTTTGTTTACTCCAGCCAGTATATCCGTAGACTTTGGCATTGTGTGGACTTTTAAAACATCTGACCCATTTACCAAATTTTACCACGTTTTTGTCGTATTGAGATGTATTAACTCAGCCTTTCGTTTCTGTCCGTGGTGCAAAAATCACCAGAATCATCAATCATCGTGTTGTTTTAATGTCAGTTGCATGGGAAAATGATTTCATTATCTTGCGAAAACAAGCTTTGCGTTCTTGAGATAACAAGATAATCAACCCGTTAACACAAGAAAACAAGAGGTTAGTTCCTCTTCTTAGGCTACTTGCAATATAATGTTTATCCTAAATCAATGCCAGCAAAAGCAGACAAGAAGAAAAACTTGTTTTCTTGTGATAGATTGTTCGGTTGTCACAAGAACCGAGCTTTGTTATCCCAAGATAACAAAATAATTACTCTTCAAAAACTCATCACACACTAACGCTGTGGGATTGTGGGTCGGGTTGGCTTCCATGGGAAAGCATCAGCATGTGATGAGTTGGGATTGAGACTCAAAAATCAACTTTTCTTTTTAAAAGGTAGTGTAAAAAGTAGCGGCACAGTCTTCCTTAGCTTTCATAATGATCACAGTTTTTAATTTGCCCTGATGTGCTTCAGAACAGGTGCTGATACAGTTCTGTCCATCGAACTACAAAGATCATAATGTTTGGGCGGTGCATGAAAGACGCCTTTGTAAAGGTTAACAGTACATGAAAATAAGTGCCGTAAATAAATACATTTCGAGCCTTTAAAATTGCTCAGGCATGTAATGTAAATCTGCCTCAGTGTAATTTTATAGGGACTACTGACTGTTGTTACTTGTGACAAACTTTACTACAACTGAATGAATAAACAAAATGAGCTGCGATCTTGTTAAACTTCCTTTTCTTTTGATTTCTATCAATATCCTCAGTGGAAAACACTTTCAGCCACACTGTGTGCAGGAAAGACTCTACACAGTATTAATCACTGCAGTTATCATCTAGTGGAAGGCTCTTACCTATTGGCTTGATTAAATATAGGCGGTGACTGTTTTTCTTTTGGCCAGGCAGTGTATGAATGAAGTTGATTATCATTATGTTATATCAATATTCATGTCTGCAAACTGTTTTGTATTGAGGATTTGATTTCTAAATGACTTGGCATGAGTAAATACATGTTGGATGATGAGGCTAGTTGAACATCAGCCTATACTAGGGATGCACAACTCCTAAATGCTGATATCTTCCAACTTACTTTGGCCAGTTGTGATACTGATACCAATATGAGTTTATGTTTTTCTTTCCGTATGATTGCAGAGAACGTCGAGTCTCTCCTAAAACGGAATCAACATACTATTATGGCTTCTGGTTCAATGGCACAAGCAGACATTCGATCCTTGTTGAACAGTTTCCCTAATTCGTGCATAGTCAGAGTGTCATCATATCTCCCTGTCAAATTGACAGGAATGGTCATTTTGGGTCAATCAGTCAATACCAATGATGTTATGGTGCATCCCTAGCATATATTGCATGAAGTTCCTTTTAGACAAAAGTGCTTTACACTCAAATATTCACAAATGTTTGCCAGGAAAGCAAACCAGGAATATATATTGGTAAAATAAGGGCCTGTGTGTGTTGACCATCTCATACCCTGTCCGAAGCGTCCAGTCTTATGGACCTCAGTGGCTCCGCGGTATCCCAGCATCCTACACACCACGTCTCCATCGTTTTTATCCCAGACGTCGTCACACACCGTCCCCCAGCGGCGTTCATGGAACACCTCCACACGACCTTCATGAGGACCCGACCCGTTCACCAGCCTCACCAGCGTCTCCTCCACTGCAAAAAACACACAGTCGTTCGTCAACAATCTTCATCAGTGAATGCAGACACACATATGGATAGGCAGAGGCACTTGTACACATTTGTTTTTGCCAGTCCATGTGTCTGCAGACACATGACAAAGCTTTTATGCATTTAGTAGAGCCTTCCTGCAATAAAATGATTGTAGTAAAAGCATCGAAACACACCATGATTCTTAGTGTGCAGGAATACTGAAGTCATTATCATTTACGTCAACACGACTGCATTGATACAACACATGAGTCTTGTACCCGGCGCTTGCTGGTATGTCTTTGAACTCACACTGAGCAGATTATTTTCATTGTGAGTGTTTATGTGTTTAATGAAGGCCTGTAAATCAAACCAATACGAAAACAAGTGGCTGTTTTTCGACATGCTGCAACAGAATTTTTCCATAAACCACAGAAATAGTCTTTGATTCAACAAGAAAATAAGCAATTAATAAAGTATTCTGAGTGAAGGGACTTTCTCGCTCTAGTGTGAAACTCCATGGATGAAAGCTGTTTACAAAGATCTGCGACTGAAGTCCTGTCCAAAACGGATTTTACAGCGGTTGCTGACCATCATTTGAACATCATGACCTATAGTCTGGCAACAATCTTGTGAACCTGTCAGCATACAGAAGAAAGGATTTATATATTCATAACTTCCCTCTCTGAAACTCATGAACATTCTATGCATCTGAAAACAAACATGATACAGATTTACGTGTTTTTTGTGAACTCGCTGAGTGGATTTTCTTTTTACCTCTACCAAAGTTTCCTGTCTTTGCGCAGCTAAAATAGCTGGCTGTTGCTACATAGTCATCACACAAAAGAGAGTGGCATCAGTCCAAAATGTCGAACTATTCCTATAAAGTCCAAGCTAACTACAGACCTGAGGATCCAGTATCCAGCAAGTCCTCATCAGAAAACCACCATTTACGTTTTAATTTTATCGGCTTCATGCACCACTGAGCAACTTTCATAAGAACGGCAGCACAAAGACACTATATCCAGACTTTTTTGTGCCCCGTGTGAAACCAAAAGTCATTGGTGGGTTATTTTAACTGAGTAATGTAGTTGACTCACATTCATAATAACTTCCAAAGTATACTAATATATTACTATATGTATATATTTTAACCCACACCACAGTACTTTTCTTGCCTAAACCTAAACAAACTGTGACGATACAGCCATGTCACACTACACCTGTCACTGGTACACTGCGACGGTAATGTTTTTTTTATTTTTGGAAGTCACTGGCAATCAACCTGTTCAGTCATTGAGGAAAAAAAATCAGAAAAAAAAACTTGTAGAAAAGCACTTATCTAAATCATAATGAGAATATAGTGTGCGTGCGTGTGTGCTTGCATTAGCAGGAGTTTCACGGATCCTCGGTACATCTCGTATTCCTGAAACTATGCAGCAGCTGTACTCGTATAATTGACCTGATTTATCACCTTTCAGAGGGCAGAGTGAAAATGAGGAAGAGAGGTAAACACACACACACACACACACACACACACACACACACACACACACACACACACACACACACACACACACACACACACACACACACACACTACTCCGGACCCCTCTGTGTTAAGACACACGCTGACTGAGAGTGTTGACAAAGTGCTGGAGAGTAAAGCCAGACACACTATCTCGACAGGATATTGGTCTCATCAGACCATCATAAATTTTAACTGTCTGCTATTTAACACTCATTATACAGGCAAGTACTCTGCACTCACTAGCCCATCATAATTTAATATCTACCATGACACTGTACCATCATATCTGCAGCACATATTTGTATCATATTCTCGCAGAAAACCAGGAAATGAAAAACAGAAATTAGATGTTCTCCAGTTGTTCTTTTTTGACAGAGAAAGAGAACAAAAAAATAAAAATAAATAAAAATAGAGGAGCAACGAATACAGGAAAAACTCAAACTTAATTTCAAACATGGCACGAGTAGTTGAATATTCAATTACCTGAAACAGATGTTGAAACTATTTGTTCACAAACAAAAAAAGCTCTTTTTTTTCTATTGAAGTTGGGTAATAAAATTCAAATGAAGCTGGGTGAAACTGGAAGACTCTGCTGGCACGGAGATGAAAATGTACCACACTGATTAATCGGTCTTATAACAGCTGAACAAAGGAGACTTTTAAATGTCCTTAAATGAACCTCCTGGGCTACCAGACTGAAATCTGCTCCAGTTGCAGCAGGAAAAAAAGTCTTTCCACAGACGTGATGCATGATTCTGCTAAATAGTCATTTATTGTGGGAGTATACAGTTACCCCTATTGATTAACTGGTTCTGGTGAAAGAGAGGTGACAGAGAAAAACACTGCATAGATCCCTTTCAGTCCGCTGAACTGATTGAATAAGTGTTGATATTGGGTTTTGTTTAGTTATAACTGCCAATAATTGTGCTTCTGCAGATATTTTGCCTCCGGTTTGTTGACACTTTTTAATCTCATGAGCCATTAATTATCAGAAATCAACAAAATCTACACAGGGAATCACAGCTATGGGGCACATGTGAGCATGTTCATCAGGTTTTTTGCAAATAGGACCCAAATGCAAGACTCAAGGCAGGGAGAGAGTAAACAAAGAGCAAGAGTTAATAAAGTAAAGCTGAGTCTAAACAAAAACTGGCAGCGAAAAAACAGAGAAAACAGGCAGAAGCAGATTCATAAACAAAGGAAATACAATAATACAAAAACTAGGTAGCCTGCACTGACTCAGCGCACAGGGATCAGGGAAAGGTGAAACAATTCAAGGTGATTAAAAGGCAGGAAAGACACAAAGACAGGAAACAAACACAACACAAGGGTGATCCTACCAAGAAAAATATCTGAAGTAAAACCAAAAACCATGACAATATTTCAAATTTGGCTGCTGTGATTACAGTCTGAACTGTACAGACTGATGTGAATGTGACATAAAAAACACACAATCAGTTGCAGGACCCTGATGTGAGGCAGTGATGCTAATAGATGCACCATGTTGCTAAAAAGCACATTTTCAATCAGGCTACCAAGTGAATTTTGAGACTGTATTTCAACATCTGTAAGTGTGAGACCACATTATACATATTTTTAGCCAGGTGGCAGGACACATTTTCTAGCTGGGTTTGTGGCAACAGACAGGATATTTTGATGAGACATTGAGACATTTAAAGCCATTTTTGTGCAGCAAAAACCAAAACTTAAAAGTAATCATTTTAGAGACTATTGTATAATATATTATTAGATTATAATATCTTCTGTATTAATATGTACATTACTGTAATGTTGTAACTGGTGAAATTAGGCTTATTATATCCCATTGCTTGTAAATGTAACCAATTGGAATGAATAAAGTCTTACTCAATATCTGCAAATTAACCATTAAGTAAAGCTGCCCAACAAATATAGGGGAGGAATATTTCCTTGTAGTGTACAAGTAAAAAGTAGCAGAACATGGAAATACTCAAAATTACTTCAGGAAATACTAAATTACCCCAAAACTGAACTAGGACTTGAGAAAATGCATCTTTAAAATCTAAAGATTGGGAACAAAAAATATCTAAATTCTGAAAAACAAAACAAAGTGTATCAGATCAATCTTATCACTGACTGGCTCATATTTGCAGTAAAAGGCCATTACTGGTCATGTATCATTCTAATGTTAGTGTTCACATGTTTGAATACATGTGAGACGTGACTCACCACTTCTTCACTTCTCTCTTCCACTATTCATCTCTCAGCCTTTCATTCCACCTCTCCCTGTAAAGCGCCTGAGGCTCCCTGCTGTGTAAATGAGAGGCTCTGGAGAGAAGAGGAGGAGGAAGGAGAGGAAAGGTCCTGGACTTGAGGCAGCACATGTAGACATTAGTCTTCACGGATAATAAGAACCATACAAGCAAACTTCACTGGTAATAATGTCTCTGCCATGAAGAGCTGGACAGCGACATATTGGAAATGTGATGAATTACGTTAACCCGGGGGAAGCTGACATGATTTATTAAGCTAGAAACCTTGGTAGAAATCAGGTGATGAGAATGATAAAACCAATCGATCACTTTTTGAAAAAGAAGGTGTATGTAGCCAAGCTGCTGGACGACACTGCTGCTCCTCAACAAGACACGATGAGTTTTGTGCTGTTGGATGAACGCTTTTCATGCTTTCAATCTAAATGTTCAGATGATTTAAAAAAGACTGGCATGCTCCTCCATACTTCAAGCCAGCACAACTTCCTGGTTTCATGAAATCCCCTCAAAACATGTTGGGTAATTTTTGGAGAAAGAAGGTTGTCAACAGACAAGAGCAATTTGGTCAAAACTGCAGTGAACTGTAAAAGCAATGGAATTTACCATTCTTTAATCCTATTCTGATGGACCGTATTCTCCCTAATGCCACACTTTGTATGTAAATCTGACACCGTTAACAGCATATGTGCCAGACTAGAAAGACTAGACCAGACTAGACTACAAAAAGCTAACAGGCTTAGCACACTGGTGAAACACTTTTTCGCATTATTGGCCAAAACCACATGCTGTATGTTAAAATAAATGCAGCTGTCATTCTTAAGGTAGAAAATACGCATGGAAAAGCTGAATAAAACAAATTGCCAGGACTCCAGCTTTATGCAGTTAATGACTTTTCCTGAGTCAAAAAGCACAATAACATACATGCCCACAGAGAAAAAAAGTATTATGCAAAAAAAAAACCAAAAACCAAAAAACAAAAACAAATTAAGGACCCTGTTCTTTAACTTATTCCGTCAGCTCTCATGTTCTCCTGGGAAAGCCAACAAAAGTAGTTCGCCATAAAGTGGAAACTCGCTAATTTGGTAGAAATCTTGACGTTTCATAACAAGCCCTGTACTTTTTCTGTGAAAGTGGGGAAATGAATATGAGGTGCTCGAGTTGTAATGACTGTTTTTGTCCAGGGAGAACTGGACTCTCCAACTGTTGGTGGACCTCCAAGTGGTTCAAGCCTCAGATGCTGGAGGGGGGGGGGCTACAGCACCAGTCTGTCAATAACTGAAGAAGTCCAGAACACGGACTGATCACTGTTACTAGTGTTTATCTGGCAGGCAGGAAGGGTCTGGACTAGACCCGACTGAACGGCTACAGGACAAATGTTAACCAGCTCCATCTGTTTTTGAAAATGCTCTTATTAAAACACAGATGAAATTGTCTTTCACATTTTTCTTTGTTTGCTTATAATTTGAATTTCTTGGCCACTATACATATAAACATCTCTTGAAACTGATTTGGGCCTCTCAGGTCATTTTTTTTTTTTGCATACAGCCATGGTCTGACTTTTTTGGAAGTGTGTCAACGCTTCAGTGAACAACCAGTTAGCTTAGCTTAACATAAAGACTGGAGGCAGGGGGAAACAGCTAGCATGGCTCGGCGCATGGGTGACTAAATCCGCCGACCAGCACCTCATAAGCAAAGAACAAATTGTGTAAAAAAGGCACATGAAAGGGTCAAACTGGGTCTCGGAAGATTAAAGTGTATATACAAGTAAAAGACTGACTCATCTAACTGTTTCTGCATGTGTAGTTGCCTAACTGTGTGTGTATTAAATTAGATATGAATGAAATTATATTAAATTACACTGTGGGGGAGCTGGATTGATCTGTTCCAGTGACGGATAATTAAATTCAGCGAATAAATGGTGAACATAAACTGAGCGTGAGGGGGTTTTCAACAGAAGTTAGTGCCGAAGAATGCAGAAATAAATACATATTAGCTGATATCCGATTCTTTTCCTCAGTATTGATGTTGGAGGCTTTGCTTCAGGTGAACTTCCACATAAAAAACAACACAAAATTATGTTTTCTTGAGCCCGGGGTCCAGGGTGAACATAAATTTCTTACTAATGTCTGAGGCAATCAATGAAATCATTTATATTTGGATCCCTAGCTGCACAGGTTCACTATGAAAACAGCCTGTCAAACATTAAACCCACAACACTTAGATAGACCCTCGAGATCAAACTGTCAGGCGGCCTCTGAAAACAAGAGCTGTGTGAATGTGTGTGGTTATGAGTGCATCACTTCCAATCTCTCCTGTAATATGTCAACTGTCAAGTGAAAATTACACAACATTTTGCAATACCCCCAAAAATGAAAAGGAAATTAGGTATTTTGTTACATACACATGAGCAAATGTCTTTCAAGAACACATCATAATAAGCCAGTGGTTGGACTTTAGCCTCAGCTAATGACGGTCATATTTCATGACTTTATCCTAAAAATCAAAGTCATGCAGTTCTGTTGGATTCGGAGAACCACTGAAAGATTCACAACAATATCAATGTGTGCATGTACCAATTCTGACATAAGACACAAACTTTCCACAACCTACACAAGTGTGTCCAAGCCAAAGACCTCATTAAAGGGTGACACCGCCAGTTTTACACATAAATGCGTGTTTACGGGTCTTGGGGGAAACAACTGCATATGTGAAAACGTAGTATGAAGTGTTTCGTGGCTCCAGAGGGAGCTGCATTTTATCTTATAAAATGCCTCCAGTGCTGTCACTCAGTGGCTGAGCTGCATTGTGGGTATTGTAGGCACCAGGTCTTACACTGTTGGACTCAGTTTATACAAAAGTAGATACAGAATCAGAGATTTCCTTCCTTCTTTTCAAAACCTCGAGTCTACATTACCTGAAATACAACTGAGCCACTGTGTGAAATCACTGGAGACACTTTATCAGATTACATGCAGCTTCTTCTGGAGCCACAAAGTGCTTTAAACTATGTTTATCATATATTTAGTAGTAAACACACTTTAATGTGTAAAATTGGTGGAGTTACTTTTTAAATAAGTGCTTCATTCTGTGGGGTTAGAGATAACCTTAACAAACCCCTACTCCCAACCAGGGTGGAAGAAACTAATTATTAACAATTACTCAAATTACTGTTATTCTTGAGTTTTTGTTTTCTTAAGTATGCATGACACCTGGTAATCTACTTAGTTACTTTTAAAATCATCATGAATGAGTACTGAGTACAATTAGTTTATATCTAGAAACTATGTATAGCTAAAAGACATGTTTTTTAAAGACAAGTGTATTGAAAATCCAGATTGATGTTCCCACAGACCGAAACTATCAGTGGTCTTCGGGCACTCTGGTGCTCATTCTGGTAAGTGAACGTAAATATATGCTCTGCGTGCTTTGAAGTGTAAAAAGATCTGAGTCATGCATCAAATGGTAAGTCAGCCACATACGGTTTGTGACAGAAAAGTGCACGACACGGAGATTCAATATTTCTGACAGCCGGCAGCATGTGGTCTCAGTCTGTCTTTCTGTCTCCGAAAACCTCAAACACCCGTGTCTTGTAAATAATGTGACGACAGAAGCGATCCTCAACGGCTGTCTAATGGGCAGAAACAGCATTCAGATGGTCGAAGGATCACATTCGTTTGACGAGAGCGCCACTCCATCGAACATCACATGATGATGTAACATAAGAAGAATAACGTTTGTGGCAAAAAGTGAGCGTTTTGGGCCATTAATGTTTCTTTCTTCATACCTGATCCCAGACTGATTTTTTTTACATTTTTTTTTATGAGGTTTCGGTTTACAGCCACAGAACATATGCATACACGTTAAGGTTTTCAAGTCCTTTTGATGTACAGCGAGCCATGTGGTTCTTCATCATGTGTCGGAAACCGTGAGATTACGCTGAAAAGAAAAGCAGATCTGCTGATCCTTTAAACTTCCGGTGGGGCAGAGATGCATGAGGCCCATAAAGTCATCAGCTCGTAAATATTCGCTCTTGTGTTGTTAACTGTTGGTTTTGGATCACATGCTCTGATATATGTCTGTGCTCTTATTACAGCGGTGGTGCCAGGGAGGATTTTTCTTTACTTAGAGATGCTGCACAGACGGAGTGCTTTGAAATGAAAATATAGCTACATTTCAAAAGCGATTTATTTATGAAATCGTCTGATAACTGTTTTTGGAGTGGAGGGAGGGCAAAAGCCTCCAAGGCGCAGCTGAGTATATCAGATTGACTGATTATACGTTAGATGTTTGTGAGTGCTTCATTAAAGTGTATCTAAGCAGCAAGAAAGAATCACGATCCAAAGAATCATTGTTTGTCTGTAAAGGTTTAGTTGAAGAAAACGACTCAGGAAAAAACATAAAACGATGTCACTGGAACTGACAGAGCAGTTTGTTACCACACTAATTATCGGGTATTTACCCTGACATAAGTTATTCCAACATTCTTTTTCCGCATTCGAGTCTATAAAACACTCGATTTCAGTGTTGAATCTTTTAGCAGGCCGTGTTCGCTTAACTGTTTAACCATGCTGGATTAGCTTAATGCGTGCGGTCATTTTTACAAGCTTGAAACAGCGGAACATTAATGAAGTCGCTCAAGAAAAAGAGACTCGGCCGTCCTCAAAGGATGTTTATGATTCTGTTGTTCAGAGCAGTCAACAACGTACTGAGCAAAATGTGTAATTAGAATGGAAGTGGTGGTGATGAAGTCCGTCACCACTGTAATAATTAATCTACTCCTCATTTCTGCAGGGCAACCACAGAAACCTCTTCAGTAACCCTGGCAGATCCCAAACCACGCTGAATAGTTACTAAATGCACCGTCGCTGAAAACATTCTCAATGCCAAGTATACAGGCTCCGGTGACGTGAACAACTGTCTCCCATGCCAATAAAGCTCTTTGACATGGTGCCCGATGCTGTTGTTTTTGGGTTGATGACATTTCAAACATCTGAAACAATCTTACCTGACATGGATCTCTGAATAATGATTACTGTCCCTCAGAAACAAAGGCAAGAGTGGCCTGATGTTGTTGTACCATCAGGAAGAGGGCTATGGTGGTCCAGCCATTGGGATTTGGACACAGGTGACCACTTTTTAAGTGTTACTTTAAACACTGGCATTTCAATGTTGTGGACTGAGTGCTGTCACACCTCTTACCTGTTTTCTCTCCTCGGTCTCCTCGGTCGCCTTTCTCCCCCTTAAACCCTCGTTCTCCTCGGTCACCTGAAGACAAAACAGGACAAACAAACTGAAAAGTCACACAGACTTTAACAGGACCAACAATTAATATAAAAATACAACAAAAATACTAGCAGAACTAAATGTGGGCCTGAGAACACATTTATAATCTATATATAGCTTGTTGAGTAATACTATTGAATATGATTGTAAAGTATAACTAAAATGTGATTTTTTTTTTCCGTGTTTATGACTCAGATTTTATTATCATTATTTACATAGAAAATGTGTCTAGGAATGAGGCACAAAAAAACAAAACAAAACAAGAAAAGGAACCACAATCATATTAAATTTGAATGGCACTATTAATGTCTGATAGTAGTAGATGTAGTCATCGGTATGACCCAAACTTACTATGCGAGTGCTATCGTGATAACCACAATATAGCACACATGGGGCAGAAATGTGTGTGTGCAAATGCAATACACACAGGTCGACAGGTCTAAGTTCTAAAACCGTTCCTCAACCTCACACCCATTTCCTCTCCTTTGTATATTTTCAGAAAACTGGCCAGCCCTGTAATCTCTCCTTGTCATCTGGGAATAAAATGTAAAATTAGAGGACACCCTCCCTGCCTCTGCTGCTTAATTTACCTCTAAAAGTTGTGGTTAAATGTTATTTTCTTCTGCTGTGGGGGGGGGGCTGAATGAAGTTGAGAGACAGGAAGCAGAGAGAGTAGACAAGAGGATTGAAAACAGATTTTTGGACTCATATGAAGGTACCAGCGGCAAGGTGATTTCTTGGAGTATCTCTGCAGACGTTGTTTGCATGTTGGAAACATTAGTACAATGCCACACCGCTCAGTCAATGTAAGTAATACTCCTCTCATTCGTGGTTTCTGCAAAATCACGGTACATTTGCGCACGACACCTCCCTCCAATCAGCAGCCTGGAGACGACTTTTTTTCTCGGTTGTTTTCATTTCAAAATAGGATTCTGTGCCAAACTCCCAGGAACAACCTCCAAAAGCAGGGGAGAGTCTCTTTCAGCGACATTTGTTGCTCATTTTCAGCCGTGAGGTTCCAAACCCCAAGTCTGTTTTTGCCATAAAGCTATAAGAGGATCAGCTTCAAATTGGCATCCATCCCACTTTTAATTTGACTCTTTTTCACATCCAGGACCGCAGTGCAGCTGCCAGCCGAGGTGGCACTCGGTCCCACCTACCATGACTGAGGAGTGTAGCTCACACCACACCCTGTCCGTGGCGCCCTCAGCTGTCACTGTCACCTCCAGCTTGACCACATCCTTAACAACTAAATAACACCGCAAGGAAAACCCAAACACACTGGTGAGCTACTGCTGAGCCACAACAGACAGTGTTTGATTTAAAATGACACAATTAATTTGGTGTGCTGGTGGTCCTGAATGTTGGCAATGGGAAAATGTCTGACATTTAAGAACTTAAAGCTTCACTAATGAACCAGTTTAGCCATGTTGGCGGCATGGCTGTATGGAAGGCAAAGCTGGCCTGTTAGTCCACCGGAGAGAATCATCTCAACAACCAGGGATGGGGTGTAACATTTACTCAGGTACGGTACTATCGTGCTGCATCAGTTCAATGTAGCGCGTTTTAAATGTATTGTATTAAAAAATGGGCACGCATATGGGATCATGAACAGTGGGTTATTTCATCTTACTACAGTACATACCTAACTTAAGTTATATGTAAGTAAATGACTTATTTTAACCCTAACTACAGTGTTTCCCTGAACCTAACCAAGTAGTCTTATTACTATATTCAACCAAACTAGTGGAGTGTACAGTGGAGCTGCTGTACGCTTGTTGCTGGTACGCTGCAGTGCTCACGCTGTGTAAAGAACGGTAAGGAGTCGTTCTGGGATTCAAGATCAACCTATTCACTTGTTTTTTTGGTGTGAGGATGTGTTGTGACAGAAAACAAACTCTGCAGCATCTTCTGAGCTTTTAAGCTGCTTTTAGGTCACTGTTTTCACTCACTGTAAAACGATGAAAACCCAAGGTACGCTCCCTCAGTATGACAGGAACAAAGTTACCGACTGGTGGACATAGTGGCCAATCAAGCAGTTTAAGGCCCAGATGTTGTTCTAAAACAAAGCTGAAATGGGAGAAGTATTGGACTAATATTGATCAGGTGGCTGAAAACATGACTCCGGTTGAACTCTGAGATAAACAGACAAATGATTGCTCATATCAGCCAGAGGCACTTGATGACGTGATGGTATTTCTGGGTTTGTCCGCGGCCTGTTATGAAGTTTTTCCTCCACCAATCATTAATGCAACTTCAAACCAAAAGAAATAAATTGCAGCAGTCTTATGTTCTGGCCAAACACAGCTTGTTCGACTCAGCGATCTGTGATGCTTTACAACCAAAGAAAGAGCCAACACCTAATGCACTCCCTGCTCAGCCTACATACCATTTATCTATTAAAAGAAACCATGAAGCTTCCCAGTGCTCTTTTAACAAGCTCTCAGCGTCCCTCCTCCCTCTATAGCCGAGCAACCGCCGGCCTCCGAGGGTCCATTCACACCAGAGAGTCTACAAACTCTTCACCCTTCACCGGTTTGTTAAACCCACAACCAGACCACAGATGGGTGGAGGCACAGACAGACATTGTTGAAAACTGGCCGAGTGTAGATGGTCCAACATCCCAGAAGATTCTTCATCCTGTCTCTGTTAAAAAAAGGGGGTTATGTGGTGTTTTTTAGCGGCTCTTTACATAATTAATTAACTTCACCAGTACCAGAGTTTTTTGTGGGTGACACTTTTTTCATGCTTGTGCAGCCCTCGTGCCGATCTGTCACCTGTTAATTAAAAGAAATATGATGAAATGTGAAATATGATGATTTCACATTTGAGATCTGTGCAGTTGTTGGATTTTTACGTTTACTCTTGTGTTGCCTGCATGTGTTAGATTGATTGCTTTATTTTTATGAGGCCAGGAGGAACCAGGTGTCTAAATCAGTGACATTTTGTGATGAAGTCAGTTCATTTCAGTTGAATCACAGCAATCAGTAGATTCAATTGTGACAGAGGAATCTGCAACAGTTTTGGTACAAACACATCTTTTTTTTAATATAAACTATCTTAAGTTATTGTCCTGTTAGGGAATGTGCTAATGGTGGTTATCAGCCAAGGCTTTTAGTGCTGGGTAAGCACTGATAGTGTTTTTTTTTTCTCCCTTTTTGATAAAACCCTTAATTTTATATAATGTTGTATATTCACGTAGCCTAAACAGTCTTAAGCAGAGGAAATAGAAAGAAGGCAGAGCGTGTTAAATGTTAGCTTGCTAGTTTCCTAGCTAGCCTGGTGAGTAGGCCAGTAGTCCCGACTTTACCATTCTAATGAAACCAAATATTTTTTCATATTATGTTTATGTCATTCATATTGTAACCACATTTCCTCATCACTACTACTAATCATTTTTAACAATAGACTCCCTTTGGACTAAACACAGTTCTGACCAAAGAAACTGTTTTAGAACATTAGAAGGAAAGTTGCAGCAGCGTGAACTGTCGAGTGTGAGCTTGACTCAGATCGGCTGATGGTGTGGCCTGCAGCTCAGCCTGTCAGGGGCGCCAGTGGTTGGTTTTTCAAGCGTAATTCATGTAATCAGTGTAATCAGCACCTGCTGCTTCACTGACAACTTCATTGCTTTTCCTCTGCTCCACTCGCCTTCATGGCCCCTCTGCACTGCTCGCGCTCTCTATCACTTAACCACACCTCTGTCCACCACACTTTCTCTTTCACTTCAAAATACTTGCCTTGTAGTGCACATGCTTCCTAAATGATACAGCGTCTTGTCTGGTCGCATTGGTATGAACTAGCAGGTTCAGTTTCAACTTGTCTCATCTCCAAGTTTTGGTCTGAATGAGGCTTAACTCCTGTTGATGGCATCTTTTCTGATTTAAAATCAAAGTAATTTGATTTGTTGTCCAGTGCATTTTTCACAATTTTACTCTCAGTAAAGAACTCAAAGGCCAAATGCCATCTTCAACGTTCATATGAAGCTCACTTGCATAGCTGTTCCCCTAAGTTCAGAACAATTACTGTAACTGGCATCTATACAAAAATGCCCCAAAACCTGAGTGAAGTCTGGTGCAGAGTGTCAAGCCACAACAACAAGGCGCATGCGCATGTACAGAGGACGGCAGATGAGGTCTGGTCCAAAGTTTTGAGAGCTACTGGCCAACAGAGGGACTGTGGGACTCCAACACTGGACATTTCAGCCAAACCCAAATCTGATCGGCAACAGCTGTTGGCTGAACACACATACACACCAACTATAGACATACACACTCACTGACATGCTGACACGAAAATGACTCTAGCGCCTTATCATATTTGTCACGGTTGTCTTTTCCCTGACGTTATTCTGTGTGTCTGAGTGTGTTATTGATATCGTTGGCACTGTCCAGCAGGTGATGCCATGACGGAAACATCAACACTCCAGTGTTATATGGACGGGACCGGATAAATTGATAAATGGGCGGATAAGTGGATGGAAGGAAAAGCAGCGAAGAATGAGAAGAGAAAGAAAGAAATCTCAGAGCTACTTAGGTCCTCAAGGTATCATGCGTTCAGATAACAATCCTTTTTATTTCCATAGTTGGCATCAGGTATTCAGAATGTGTTATTGCAGACTGTTCTAATGTGTCTTCTTGGGAAATTTGAACGCCTATGTCAAAGAAATGCATATTTATAGTGTGCAATGGAAAAGAACTGGAAACACAGAATGGTGACGAGTTTCCTAATGTTCTCTTCCAGTGTATAATAGTATATTCAGCTGTCTTGACACTTGAATACTCAGTATGGAATTTACATCATATATAAGAATGATTGTTGCACTTCAACTCTCAAATTGAGCTCTACACAAGCATATATCATAATTAGATGAGTGGCTACTGCGAGCTTTCTATGTGTGACTGCATACCTTTAAATATGCTTGAAAATAATAATCACCTCTCCCTTGGAGCCCGCTTAGTCTCCAGAAGAAAATGTGGGCGGTTAACCTTTCTGCTAACCACTGATACATTCACATTTGTACGTAATCATCATACCATTCTGACATTACTGTGCACTGACTTTCATACCGCGGAGGTGGATGGTGATGGACTTACAGGCTGCCAAGCCAGTGACCACTGTTTGAGACTGTGTTTCATTATCTGTAAGTGTGATTCCCCTGGATAGATTTGCGGAGACCTCAGGACAATTCCCAGTCATGTTTGGGCAAACAAAGAAAGATTATATTTTTGATGAAGCCAGGACATCTCCAACATCTCCAAACCAGATGTTTTAAACTAGACCTCGGGACATCCCCAGTCGTGTTTTGGCGACCAAAGCAGGCATTTTAAATCCAAAACATTAACTTTTCCTAAGTGTTTTGGTCCCAAAATCTAACCAGTATTGCCACATCATGAAATTGAAAACTGTAACTAAAGAAATGTAAAACATGAAACATATTGCTAACATTTATTCTAGGTTTTTGGTGCCCCTTCTTACGTCGGATCACTTGATGGATTATTATTCACTAAAGAGTAGTAAAGCACACAGGCAGGTCCTTGTATAAAATCCTAATAATGGATCTAGAGGAGTTTAAGCCTTTTTGTTTTTGGGGGCAATAAGAATATCCATCTCTCGCTTAATCAGATGACTTCCTGCACAAATGAATGATACGTGGATTTAAAAAAAACCCACTGATGATACAGTTGTTTATTGGACCAACACACTGTGGGAAACTGTGCTCATCATTTTACAGCTGAATGATTTCATGCGGTGCAATATCTTCTTGCACTGACTCATTTAACAGCTGAAAACTGATTTCAGTAGCACAGACAGCTGTCTCATTGGAAAAAACAAAAGAAGATATGGAAAGTTCAGCAATTATAGTTGCATGGTAATTAAGTTTATACTCTGGCAAAACAGTCGACATCTCATGAAGTTTATCAGATGAAAGTCTGATGTCATTTGAGCCGTAAACCTGTTGACAAGTCAGCTGTGAGTTGTGCAAGACAAGGCAGTTTTCTGGTGAGTTGAGAATGACAAACTGTTGGGTGGGTAAGTAAATCAGACACTTTAATGTGACAGTAAGTACTAAACCTTATATTTATATATTTACATCTGATTTTAATGATTAACCTCTGCTGTATGTTCTTGAGTTTGCAAATATTTTTCTAGATGAACCAGAGATGAGTAACCATCAACTGTTATTTGCTTTCATAGAGTAGTTAAGCAACAAATATGATAATGTAAAGAAAAAAAGAAGCAAACAATGATTAATATGACACATTAAAGGCATACTGTACCTCTGGGACCTGTAGGTCCAACGTCTCCTTTTTCTCCCTGAGGACCGTCGACCCCGACAGGCCCTTTGACTCCCCGGGCACCCTGCATGCCTTTTTCTCCTGTAAAACCTGAAACACAGACACTTACTGGCTTGAGTTTAACAAATGATGAAGCGATCATATTGAAAAATTATGATATGCTGTAAGGTCAAGGTCATCAGGTTCTCTTTGACATAAGCTATTAGGCCATTCATCGGGGCTAAGACCACAGAGTAACTTGCGATATGATACTATCACGACAAATTGGCCATGATAATGATGGTATCAGTATACAGATACTCAGTACAGCATGATGTCTGTGTAAATAAACAATAGAGCAATTCTGGAGTTAAAATATCTAGAGGAAGGATACAACAATACCACAATAAAATCTTTCCAATCTTTATAATTGCACTATCCACCAATCAAAGCAATGGAGATGAAGTAGAGGAGCTGCTCTGGTGTTTATCAGAAATAGAATTTTTACTTAACACTAATAAAAACTGATTCAAGTAAGTCACTTGCAAATCATGGCAAGCCTATTCCAAAGACAAACAGTTTAACATCATAAGGTCTCTATAAACTCAATTCCAGTAAGCATTGTTGCTGTCTGTCCTCCCACCCCGCTGTCAGCTGCAGAAGATGCAAAGATGCTGAAGGTGATCTTAGCGTTGGTCTTTCACTTCTCCCACTATCTGCCAGCGCCTGAATCTCTGAATGCTTGCAGGTGCTGGAAGAATAGTACCGTCCTGTTTTTTTGTTCCACAAAACAATCCTGCCAACTCCTACTCTGCAGCACACAATGAGTGTGTTTACAGTAAGCACACTCAAATGTCTCAAAATTAATTTGTTATTGATTGCACTGTTGAAGGGAGAACAATCCACCCTGATATGCTCTGATTACTGTTGTGACTACTCAGCGATCAGAAGGAAATAATTAGACTGAATGCATCAGAGCCAGAGACACATAATAAACTGATGATGGATGATGCCATGTTTTCTGTGGTTTTCTGTCTCTCTGCTGTTAAAGGGTCAATAACTCCCTACTTAAAAAAAAAACGCATTGGGGAAAAATTGCTATCAGTCATGGTTTGGAAAAAGTGCAGAAGTTCTTTGTGTTCTGCAGTACGGTCCAACTAGAACGTTCAACGAGTCCAGAAGGAGTTTTAGAGCCTGAGTGTGATGACAGGTTCCTTTGGCTTCGAGGCAAATGGAGCAACTGAAGGACATCTGCTGCATTACAATCAGATTATGGAGGCTTGTTAAGAGGATGGGTCATTTTTATCATCAACAACAACCGTCAGGAGAAAGAAAATAAGAAAAAAAAACAAAAACAACCCAACATTTATTATAATATAATTAACAATAATATTGGCATGATGTATAAAGGCTGTCCTGTGTTCTGTTATGTATTTACTTGTGATAATATCAATCTCATGACATCTCATTTTCACTCTCACTTCATATGATGCAACTTATATCCTAAATCCTTTGATTGCCAAAAACTGAAACTGTTTAGACCTCTATCTGGAAGCTCATATAGCTCATATATATATATATATATATATATATATTATATATATATATATATATATATTTTTATATATATATAATATATATATATATATATATATATATATATATATATATATATATATATATATTTCCAGAGTTCGAGTCACACGACTGGATCTATTTAAGGACACCTGGAGACATTTCCTGAGGTTTTAGTGGAAAACAGGCCAGCCTGGGGACATTCCTATCTTATAATGTGCCTTCAAAACCTGTTGATTTTTTTTTAGGAGAGCTGTGGAAATCTCCAGCCGTTTTCATGGTGACCAAAACCAGCTATTGTTCATGGGAAGTCGGACCATCTCCACCCATGAACGTGACAACCAAAACAGATATTTAAGGCCAGAGCTGTATACTTTCCTATCCATACCAAGTTTCAGTGCCTAAAATTAACCAGAGCATAAGCACAGCATTGTAACAAAAGAGAAAAAGAAAATTGAACCTTAATGGACATAAAGTTGCAACATAAGGAAATGTCCAGTTATAACTTATTTGTGGTTTTGCTGAAACATACTTGGCTAACATTTATTCTGTCTGATGGTTTGTTCCAGTATCTAGTTTGAATTCCATTTTACAAATATATGTCAGATTTCAAGATGAAACTCTCCTTCTCCACGAGATGATGTGTCTAATAAATGTTGATGCTGATTTAGTCCTGGGGGTGTTTCCATTCAGTTTTGTATGTTTTCATGCTAACCATTAAAAAAAGCCTTCTTTTGCTCCTTGCCTACAGTCAGAAATTTTTTGTATTCAGTTTTTCCTGGAACTACAGAGGTGGTGGTGGGGGGTTCCTTTCAGCAGGAAGATAATGCTTCTTGGAAACATCATGTGAGAGCTGCAGTTCGTCAGCCTGGGAATGTGCGATGGATGATGACAGGGGAGGACCTGCAGGGTGATGATTTGATGATTCAAGAGGTACCAAGCTGGAAAGGGTCCCAAAGACATTTAGACTCACGTTGTCATTGTTTCATATCTTATAGTGTTCTATGAAAAAAAAATAATGGTCCTGAGGTGCAGATTCTGTCTGTATGGGGGTTCATGTCAGGGTTTTTTGGTGGAATTACCTGCAAGACAAAGATGGATGACCCATCCCACAGGGCCTGTCCACACCCGTCTGAAAATAAATCACCATCCTAAGTCTGGGGCCTTGTTTTCTTAAGCAGATTTACAGTACATAACCTCTTTTATTCTCTGTGCTCACTGCATTATTAAAACAAATGAATGTAATCACAATAGCAGAGGTAATAAAGAAAAAAGTTGCTAGATTTTCACTTTTCGTGTCGCTCAAACTTCAATCCTCTTGTGTAAAAAAGTTCTGTAAATCAAAACTTTGTGTTTACATTGGACATTTATTGGTACATTTTATGAGGCTTGTGAAATTCCTCCAAAAAAACCAAGCCAGTGCAAAACACAATGGTGTAAATCCGAAAATCAGACAATAGTTGACAGCGTCTCTGGCTTCACATTCATTATCTTTTTTTTTCTTTCTTTTTTTTTTTTTTTTATGAGCCAGTAGTTCTGTCAGATCCTTGACCTTTCTTACAATCGTTACACAGGTTTAAATAAACTGCAACGTTCACCAAAGGTTAAAGGTTTGTTTGCTGCAGTTGTCAAAGAACAATGTCATTTAAATTACAGTTTGTGCAGTCAGTCAAATTGGAAATGTCAAGTGTGTTTCCATTTTAACTTCAAACAGGAAATATTACACTAAAAAGTATTTAAAACATCTGTGAGGGGAGATATCTACTTGGGTGAGCCATCTCAATAAATTACGCATATCTTAAATTCAGTATAACAGATGAGTTTCTCAGCTGTTTCTGTGGATAGTTTGGTTTTGAGGCCCCACACGGTGAAATTTAAGAATGACATGTTTTTATGATCTCCTCAAGAGCTTGAGAAGTACTTTAAACGGACTGCCCTTAACTGAAGCAATGCATATCGTAGTGTTTGTCAACGGGGAGCTTTTGACCTGAATTACTGAGATGCATTAAAGGAATAATTGGACAGTTTGTAAATCGATCCTACTCTAAGATATATCCGTCGAATGTGTAGCCAGCCGGAAGGAGATGGTTAGCTTATCTTGACTGAAAACGAGGGGGAAAGAAAATAAACCTCTCAAACTCTCTAATTAATACTTCACATCTTGTTTGTGTTATCAGTACAAGTCAACTTGCATGTTTTTTTTGGAGTGTTACAAGCCAAACTGTTCTTTTGGCTGAGAGCGGTGACCTCCTGGGGTACGACCCAACCAAGACATCTCTAAGGAGCCGTGAGCAATGATACACCAGGGCAGCCTTCCTGGAGGACTTTCAGCTGAACACCATGACATACTGTATAACTGCTCTGCTCCTATACATCTGCCACATTTGAATGAGACGGTGGACGTCGCTTCACATGGCGCCTGAGAAGGAAAGGACATCTCATTACTCTTAAAACACATTTCCTCTGCATGCCTCCTCAGTGGGATGGACTCAACTGTGAGGAAAAGACTCAAGTGAGGGAAACATTTAGTAGACTTGGGATGTACAACTCGAATCTCGAGTATACTTCTATACTTCTCTATAGAAGTATATACATTGCAGTATGCATGTGAATGACAGCAGTCAATGGAGGCGCATTGGCAGCTGCATCCGTCGTTTCCGTGTACGGACAGAACTGTGTGACTAGCATCTAATTCCTGACGAGCGAGCACTTTCTTCCCACTGGTGATGTAAAGTAGCTTCTTCTACACCCAACCAAGTGCTGAACAGCTTCCCTTCTCCACCATTTTCCTCTGTGAATGCCGAGCACCATTTTTTCATAACTTTCCTCCCAACTAAGGCTGTATCCTAGTCAGGTTTAATAAACTTTTCTTCCATTTGAGCCGAGCTGCAGGGCTACCACACTGCACTTGTGCGTCTTGACAAGAAGCGCCCTACTCTGCCTCTGATTGGCTAGCACTTGTTGGTTGGGCCTCATGCCATTGGTACTTAAAAGTCCCATTCGCTTCGCTGCAGATGATTTGTTAAAAGTCAAAAACAAATGTAAAATGTTCATACGCAGGAGTACTTTAAGCCCTGACACTATGATTATTCAAACATTAAGCTTTTGTTGTATGGTTGTACCCACCTCTCAAGCCTGTTAAACCGGGAGCCCCAGCTGGCCCCAGTGGTCCACTGTCACCCTTCTCTCCCTTTGGACCTGGAGGACCTGCAGAACGATACACAAATGTGGTCACACTTGATGAACATAATACACACGTAATATAATGAAAACAATACAATGGTCAGAGAATCTCAAACATGTTGTTTGGTCCACAACCCAAAGATATTCATTTTACTGTCACAGACGTGTAAAGAAACCATGTAAAGATTTATTGACGCATCTCCATTGTACATTGGGAATAACAGGAGGAAAATCTCAGTAAAGTTTTATTTCTCAGTGACCTAAAAAAGGTACTTGCGGATGCGAACGCATAAATACAGCTTTAGTAATTGCAGCATGTTTTTCTCCGCTGAAACGTGAACCATGATTTAGGATCAAAGTCAAGTTAAAATTGCAGCGGTGCAAAGTTTTATAGCTCTTGAAGAAAGTGGTCCATTTTTCTAGTAATAACCAACAACGTGTCCATGAAAATAATTACTTTATTACTTTACTTTTACTGTCCTGAGAAGTCTTTTTCTTCTCCTAAACTACTGGGGTTTGTTTGGACTTTTTTTTCGAAGTAGAAAAATAAGAGACAGTCCACGTTGAGTCACTGAGTGCCTTTATTATTACAGCATGTTGGATCACTTATTATCAAAGGTGTTGCCAAAATCAAGGAAGGCAACAATCGTGCAGATTGTGACTTCAAAAGGGAAGTCATGGGACCAGAAACTGTCTTCAGAGAGCAACTTGTGAGGTTTTCATTCCTGCAGATAATGATTTTATTAATGTCATGAAAGGAACGCAAACACACACACACACACACACACACACACAGAGTTACAGAGCAGCCAAACTGAAGGCAACTAGGTCTTACAACTGGTCTAAGGAATCAGCCAAAAGTTTGTTGTACTTGGAGAGAGTGAGTGAAGAAAAGCCAAACAGAGAGAGAGAGAGAGAGAGAGAGAGAGAGAGAGAGAGAGAGAGAGAGAGAGAGAGAGAGAGAGAGAGAGAGAGCCCTGGCCACAATGGGAACCACATGTTTTACAAGGTGGACCACAACACAGCTTGTGGGAATGCAAAGAAATTCATGGTTTGTTATTGTCCAGCAGCTCTGAGCCATCAGAGCTCTAATGTTCTTCATTTGCAAGTTTGCGATGCAGAGAGCTGATGCTCGTCTTTGTGATACAGATCTGCTGCGGCTGCCTCCCGCCGCTGCACAACTGCACACGTTTAACTGGTGGCCGCGGGTCATGGGACTGTGAAGAGGTCACATTTAGAGGGGAGGTGGAGCGAACTCATCTAAGTGTCTGCGTGTGTCCTTGTATTTCTATCCTTGTGAGAGCATCTGTCCGAAGCAGGGACAGTTCAGGCAGAGGTCAGAATAAGTGGTTGTCAACACCATAAAGATCGCCATAACGGTAAATGTAATGATAAGTGTGTGAGCACCCGCACTGACTAATGATAACTTTCTGTAAATGGTCACGGCGAGCACACGCCACGTGCTCCAGCTGTGTCAACAGAAGGATATGGTTTAACAGAATTCTTCGAAAAGACAAACGGTTCTTGATATTCAGATGCTGAAGATATCTTAAAGACATGAATTATGCAGTTAATTAATGGCATTAACTAACTACATAAAAGAGGTCTGCTACAGTTAGAAATCAATAATATGAGCACTCCTGCAACATTATTTTGCAGAAAAGAATCCTCCTAAGGGCCCTGAAAAATTAACATGGATTCTGATTGGCTGTCAGTGTTTTTATCAACCATCAAACCCGCTCTGAAAGTAATCCTAACAATATCGTTCGCCACTTTTACAGTTGTTGTGCGGACTCTGCTGTCCAGTTAAAGTTAAAGTTAAAACGATTAAACACAATAAGACAAGCGACAACGGTCTTGACTGTTCCTATTTTCTTGGAAATTCCAGTTTCTTCATGGTGAATATTTTCTACTCTTGTAAAATTAATTCAAATTCAGTGAGTGATGACACTTGATGCAATGACCTCGGGCTTTTAGAACTTGCAATGACCTGCAAACAATTAATGACTAATCAGGATAACGATCTGCAGATTTACAAAGCAGCATCTCTGTAGGGAAGATATTCGTTCGAAGGCCTTGGTGCAGAGCTGTCAACACACACATAACAATGTAAAAAATGTTCCAGCTGTTTTCAAGACAAAAACAATTTCACAAAACAAAAAAACAAAAGTCCCGGCACAAAACAATTGTGATTCATCCTGAGGGGAACATGAATATTTGTTACATCCAATCCATCTTAAAACGTTGACGTGCTGCGTTAAGAAAATGCCAGTAAAATGAATCTTCTTCCATCTATTTGTTTTGTTCATACTGTCTGCACAAGAGTTCATGGCAATTCATTCACAAGTTGTTGAGAGCTTGGGTAAGATCTGTTGAGAGCAGATAAGGTTGTGTACAAATGTTTTGAGGCCCATGACGACGTCTGGTTCCACTTTCCGCCGACTGAGACGCTGCAGTTTTCTCATTCCGCTTTGTCCACATGGTTTTCTTTTTACTGTGATGTCTGGTACGGACACTGCTGCAAGATCATCAGAAGTCAAGACACCCTTTTGCTGAGAAAATGCTGGACTTAGACCTGATCTGGTATGTCTGGATATCTAATTCCTAAAATTCACATTTTTCCTAAATTCCTAAAATTCAGCGCCATGTTCTGCTTTCGATGTCACCGTTCGGTAAAAGACTCTTCAGGATCCTCACAGGTACCATAATACACACCTGTGGAGACAGTTCACTCCGGTGGTCCTGGAGAAACCGCATCCTCGTCAACAGTTTGTTTTAGCAAAGCCTCACATAATTACCCTCCTGACTGTCTGTCAGAGTCCTAGTTGTTCGTTCGGCTGACAGCGTTTCAACAATAACAAGCTCGGCGGCCTCTCCAGGATTGGCTTGAAAGCATCTGACAGCACTGAGTCCAAGAGTACAACACTAGCGAGGAGCTCAGGCGCCTCCGTCCAACATCCAGTCTGTGTTCCAGGGTGGAGCGACAGGGCAGAGAGCTTGTCTTGTTTTGTCTTCAACACGTGTAAGACAAAGTCTCATCGCTCGCGGTGTGACGACATGTGTGTTAAATGTAAGGGGAGATAAGGAAGCGTGTTGTGTCATTCATCACCGTGATGAACGACACAAGGTATCATCAGGTTTTGTGTTGTTTCAGGATGATTATAACAAGGAACAGATGGGCAAAACTGCGGTCAGAAGGAGGGTGAAATGTTCGACGTATGCGCCTAATTTAACGGGACGGGGCCGTGTTGACAAGTGATTTGTTCTGATGGAGGATCTAGAGAACAGGCTTTCTACAGCATGTCTCAAGATTTACAGAGTAACATGACCCGGTGACATTAATGGTTCAAATACGAGACAATCATTTGTAATGGACATCATGTTTGAAAAAGTGAAGTTCAAATGTTCATTTTTAGTTGAGAGGCTGTTGCATTATGGCTTGTTTTGTAGCAAGTGTTAACAAGCGTCTTCATGTCTGTTTACAGTGAGTTAGTTAGCGCTCACATTGTTTTGTTGGCCCAGTTTAAACTACAGGAGTTTCTCAAGGCTCGTGTAATGTGTCCTGGAAATAAATTCCTGAGGAGTGAAACAAAAAGTCTCCCGAGGTATTTACAGTAGAAACAGACCGTGGACTGAAGTCAGTCAGACAAGAATGCGACGCTGTCACAAATAATCGAGAGCTGAAAAACGACAAAAAGGATAATGCTAACTCTTGGACAAAGTCATTTTGAATGTGCAGTTTATGTTCTGGTTTAACAGTATTAGTTCTTCTTTCATTTTGACGTCACGGCCAGTGCCCATGGTTTGAAAACAGCGATGTGCCTGTGCCCCCCTGTGTACCTTTGGGCGTGTTGGTCTTCAAATGAGGTGTGGTCAGGCCTCTTGAGACAGTTTTCCTGTTTGAACTTAAAGTTCTGTTGTCATGCGTCATGTTTTGCTTTTCATTTCCTCCCTTTGGCTACTTTCTCGCCTCCCCCTCCTCACCTGTATTCTAGTAATTTATCAAACTTTGTGTATTTTGTCTGTTCTGTTTTTGTATTCCTGTGTCTCCCTGTCCCACCTTTCCATTGTGTGTTTCTGGCTTTTGGTTCCTTATACCCTGCGTTATTTCTGGTTTGTGCTTTGTTCTGTTTTTGTTCCTGGATTTCTTGAGTTCTGTTACCTGCCCTTTGCTGTTTTGCTGAATCTGGATTTGAATTATCAGCTTTTCTTAATAAAGCTCCATTTTTGTTAAGTTACTTGTCTGCCTGTGTGTCTGCATTTGGATCGACTCTGTTTAAATTTCGACAGAACAAAATTCAACTCAAGATTTTATTTGCGCACAGAATATCTGCCCTTTAACTGTAAGGAACTAAAAGGAAGCTGTATGGCCCTAAACACACTTGCGCCATGCACTGTAGACAATGCACAATAGATTGTTTAAATGGGCCCCTTGTCTTTACATGAGATTCATACTGAAAATACATCTGGACATGAGTTTTTTCCATCTTCCCTTCATATTGACAATCAGCAACTCCGTACTCATAATACACAAATGTCAAATATTTTTTAGGGTTATGACATGGCAGCATCTCAGACATCCTCTTGGTTAGTTGCAAAAAAGGCAATTATTAAAAACTGGTCTGAAAAAGGGACTTCCCAGTGTTTAACAGTGGATGGACATAGTAAGAGATGTATGTGTTGGACAAATGATCATTTCCTGAACGAGTGAAAGGAGGCCTTCCCAAAAAAGGGGAAAATCGGTCAGAATACATATCTGGATTTGGATAAATCTAATGACAATAACAACATAATCAAGATCACGAAATTTACTCTCCACTTCTCCGCCATGCTTTCCCAGTGATTCTTTTGTAAAATTAAGTTAAGTTGTCACAAATTAAAAATGACAAAAAATGTGTGTGATTTGAATGCGGGTGTCCGGGGTGTGACGATGTGTCAGCCAGCCTCTGGACTGATGGGAACTGTGGGACTCCTCTCCAGTAAAGCAAACATGTCACTCAAAATGTTCGCTAATGATCATCAGACGACATCGAGGCCTTAAAGGTTTCCAGGCTCTGCTCAGATTAATTCCTAACAGATGACTAACTCAGCACAAATTCCTGAAGCTCAGCAGCTTTCAGCAACAACAGATCATCAATCCAAATCATGTCACCATGTCACTGTAAGTCGTGACTTCAGAAATGCACACACGCAGCTTTTTGTGCCTGTCGTTGCTTTTCATGGTGGAAATTCTGAAAACCATTTGGAAAACCTTTCATCAAAAGTTTCATCTTCAGGAGCAACGGACCAGAATCATGAGTCATTTCTCAGGCACTGACAAATTACCTAATTCTTATTGGTGTCCTTACAAAACAGCATGTGGGCCTATTTATAAATGTCAGCAAATACCTACGCACATGAATAGAGGGAACCCCGACTGCAAGTGAATGCACCATTTCTTTCTCCCATGAACACACTGCTGTCAATTTGACAAATAGATGTGAAACCCTAGTAGAAGGCGTTTGCTTCATGCCAATTAAACACTTAGTCCAGAGGAACATGGTAACACATACACAGTAGAGGAAGAGTGGAGAAAAGGAGTAATGGAAGAAGTATCACAGCATATGACTACACAGAGAGGAAAAATTGGCGGGCCTTTCCAAAACAGGGACTCCTTTTGTCGATTAAACATCTGATTGTACAAAAATGACGTGGAGTTGCCCACGGCTCCATCCTTGGGCCACCTTTGTTTAAAATCTGCACGCTCCACTGACTCATATTTTGGAAAACAGAAATATACGAAATGAGTTTCCCCTGTGGGGTGGCTGGGCTGAACCTTACAAATATGAAACACAGATGAAATTGCCTAAAGAATGAATCAATAATTAAAGGACTTATGTCTCAGAAGGATTGTCCATGCTCTTCTCTTCAGCAGCCTTGATTACTCTAACAGCGTCTGTACAGGTCTCTCTAAAAAGTCAATCACAGCTGCAGCAGATTCAAAAACTGGTGCTAAAGTCCTCCAGCGAGAACACATCAGTCCAGCTCTGTTTATCAAAGAATTGTATTTCTAACAGGAAACACTGAATGGTTTAGAGCTAAAATTAATTTCTGATCTGCTGTGCCATTCTGAACCACCCAGAACTAAACTCAAGACGAAGCATTCAGTTTTTATCCTCCAAACATCTGGAGCAAACTTCTAGGAAACCAGAGGTCTGCACCAACTCTCCATTGTTTCAAGACAAGACTTTTCTGTTTGCCACTGCCTTTAATGACACTAACTTTGGGACTACTGTTTGTCTCCTACACTGCAAATATTATCTTCTATTTAGTTTTACTGATCTAAATCCTTTAAAATACATCTTTTTACATCATCTTTTCCTTATCTTTTGAAACACTCTGAGGTGCCGTACTCCTCATTCTAGCTAAAATAAGACTTCCAATGATAAAACAAACAACATTCAGGCTATAGATAATTAGAAAGCTGAATGTAGTTATGTCACATTACTGTGTGGATTATGCTGTATGTCATATTGGGCTTGGGAGACAACAAACCTTTAACAGAAAGCCTACAAAAGCAAGCTAAGAGTGTAAATGCATAAACTGAGGACATTCACCTAATAAACCCATACTCAGAACTAAGGGGATTTTTACTCTCTGCTGCACTGATTTTGACCATTATTTCTTTTTAAAATTTCTCTATTGGAGTGAGCGACTTCGTTAACTTATTTCCTCATTAAACCCTTTCAAAGTAGTTAATTCAAGTAGTTTAAATCCAGCACATGATTAAATAAAACAGAATGGGGACCTTATGTGACTCCACAGCGCTACTAGAAGTCAGAGACTCCACAGAGTGCCTCAAACAATACAAATATTCTGTTGAAAGCACTAAATATGTGAAAACATTTCTTACGATTTAGCCATTGACAACATTAATCCCCCAACATTATGAAAATCCAAATGCCTGGTCAACTAAAAGGCACTAATTGATGATAACCTCATACATACTCAAAGTCATCTGACATATTTTCCCTTAGTTTCTTTATGTTACTGTAAATAATGATCACATGTACAAAACTTAACATCTGCAGAGGTTAGATTTTTCTCCTCCCCGTCACATAAGACTCAAGGCGATATTTTAAACAGCTTCTCATGAGACATCTCGGAGTCCCAGAGAAATTAAAGGCAAATCAACTGAATCAGAAGAGGGGACGGAGAAAGAAGGAGGCACGAGAACACAGAACAGAGTTGGATAAACATGGATAGAGATGTAAAACTTTTTCTTGGCGAAGGTGGCTGCCAGCTAACAACAAACAAATGGGCCACAGAGCTCAAACTAATGACAGAGCTGAGTGGTTGGGTTTTCATTCTGGATGTATCGTCTAAATTTAACCCACAATTGTTTCCAGGTCCAGAACAAACGGCATCCCACCCACATGTGAAGCAGACACGAGATCAGGGGTCCCGTTCGGTTTGAGTTGCCATCAGTCAGCACGGGGCGCGTCCCCTGCCAGCATTACATCATAGCATACCTATTCTGATTTTAACAAGCCAGGGAAATCATTTCGTGCCCTGGCAGTGAGAGTCGTACCACGTCGGGACCAATCAGAACTGAGCAGATTGGAGGAAGAACATTCAGAGTTGCTCAGTACCTCGGGGTAGTAACCCCTGGTGAAAAAAAATCATGTTTGCATGCTAGGGTCACTTGTATCACACTGCAAACATGTATTGGCTCAGATGAGCTATTGTAAATGAACACAAGGTTCCACCCAAAGGGATTCGTTACACTGGGAGTTAAGAGAGGAAAAGTTCTCACGTTCTCCAGCTGTGTCCATGTTTTTCACGTTTCCCCTTTTGTTAGTTTATACTAAATATCTCATATTTCCAGCTTGGAGGTCTTGTTTTGTAAATTTCATATTGTACTTCCAGGAAATTCTTCTCTTTTTCTCTTTTTCTTCTTCTTTTTTTCGTCTCATATGTTTCAGCTGGCTTTTTTTTTTTTTTTTTTTTTGCCACACATAGTTTTCTGTAAAGTCCCTTCTTTGTTTTCAGGTTTTTATCTCAATAATGGTAACTTAGAACTTAACAGTTACTGGCCAAACCACCTTACATGTGGATTGGCAGTGGTGTGCACAGGGAAGATTTGAAAATGAATAATGGGCAACTGTTCCCCAGGATTTAGCTGAAACCTAAGTTGAGCTACCCCGAGGTACAATTGGATCATACCTAGTAACTTAAGCCAATTTCTTTCAAGAGGCCAAGGGAATCTTGTGCAGAGTCGTGAGCAATCCTAGTCATTCAAGCCATGCTGACTTGGTGCAGATGTCGATAACACAAACTACAGTCGCCTGCAGCTCTTCATCTTTCAGCCAGCTGTGGTCATTTGTGCTTGCGTGCTTGTGCTTGTGTCCCTTCTTCATGATCTACCAACCAAACAGTGCTGATCAACTGATATGGTGCTAGTTTGCCATTGGAAAGCTCTTAATGGCAGCAGCAGCAGCAGCAAATATTCAGTTTGCATCAACATAATTAACTTAGAACAGGTCCAACATTGCCGAAGCATGTTGAATCATTAAAAGGTAAAGCTAGCCTGATATTCGAAAACACTGACTGGCATGTTGTAATGAAACTAAACTCCAAGTCACTGAAATTCATTTGGAAATTAAAAAGTACTGAGAAGCTGAAAACACTGAGCCAGTATGAAGCAGGACATGGCTTCGGCTAGAGGAAGAAGACCATCGCGGGTTGGTGGCGTTGCGGACCACAAATGGGCAGCTTGGCACAGCTTTCAACTGCTGCAATAACTCAATGGAAACACATGTTTGTGGCTTGGCCCAATTAAACTGGGAAAAACAACATTAGATTTGGGTCATTTCCGACTGACTTAAAACAAGGCTAAAAAGTCTGGATCAACTATAACCATTGTCTGGGTATCATAACGGAGCATTTAAAAGCTTGACAGCCAGATATCTCCCTCAGGAAGTGGTGGACACCAAACGCAAAGCTGGGTTAATATTGGACTTACGTCAGCAGGGGGACACAACTCAAAATGAATGAAAATATTACTCTGTGAAGGCTGGATGTACCAGCATCGTGTGTGGGTAATGGTTTGATCAGAGTACTGGGTGGCAAACGACCACACAACTGTAATCAGATTGGATTTACAAAAATCCTGATAAGTGCACAGAGATACGTGACTTAACTTGGATCTTAAATTAGATCTGCCAACTTCATATCAGAGAGGAAGAAGAAGAGCACAGACAAAATAGAGTGAATAGAGTCCCTAAATTAAAGCACTAAAGCTGGGCTAAGAAGTCTAGATAAGAGTCTAGATATTATCATCGTTTGGGTATGTTTTTAAGTGTATTTGGGACAAAAAGCTGCTGAAAAAGTGGTTTTATGTAACCCGACTTATTCCAGTTCTAACTGAGACATGGAGATGCCTTCTGACCTGCAAATCACCAAACCAGCGCTCACTGGACAGGAGCGCTAAAGGCTAACCATGAGGGCACTTCTGGGGAGCATTTTGGCTGACGACAGAGGCCCTTTGATTTCTCAAGTGCCTCTCTGGGTGCAAACTTGGGCCAAAATGTATCCTGGAATTGTCCCCTTTGGGAACAGCCGAATGCTTGTTATATAAAAGTCTTGCACTCTCGGCAACAATCTGAACAGACATGCATTCATCTTAGCTGACCTTCTAATATGGTGAGGTTCTTCAGGGCCAAGGAGTGCTCCCAGTCCTTCAGGCGGAGGTCCTCTGTGATTGTGTTGAGAATCTCCATCTCGTTCCTCAGCTGGGCCTCCGTGTGGATGTGAGTCACCCACAAACTGCTGGTGTCTTCTGTTATGTTGCTGATCTGGATCTGAGCAGCAGGAGTGCACACAGATGGAGCGTTAGCAGCAGTGAAGTAAAACAGTGTTTATACTGAATGAACGTTAACTTTGCGATTCCAATATTTATCTGCACCTGCAAGTCTTGTATCTTCAGGTGGTGAATACTGATGTCGTTGCTCACAGTGTGATTGACAGCTCCCACCGTCCAATTAACCTCATCCACTTTCTCTCTCAGCCTGCTCATCTGTCCCGACGTCTCCCTGAGGGAGATTACAAACACACGCCACCTTGTTCTTGATCTAATAGGTCACTGTGTGTGTTGGTGATGAGGTCTTTTACTGTCATATAAATGCGTACCTGAGCAGGATGTCCTGGTCACGGAGCCAGGTGGAGGCTCGAGACACTTCCGCATTCAAGCCCGTCATGTTCCTGCCGGTGGAGCTGCTCAGAGAGGACAACCTGTCGTCCAGCTGCACTAAGTATCCCTCTGACTGCAGGGAGTGAGCCTGGACGCTCCTCAGCTCCACCTCCAGGCCCTGTGGATGGAACAACTTAGCATCACCTTCACTGATACTGATACTGTCACTGGCTTCAAGTTTATGATCCTCATGTCACGCTGCCATCATTTTTATGACTGGCAGATTTCTCAGCTGTGACCTAGGTTGGATTTGAGCCAGTGGCTGCACGCCTTCTCCTCTCTGCCCTCCCTTTCCTGCTTGTTTCTTCTAGCTGCTCTGTCCCAAGGCCAAAAGTCACCCGAAAACTCCTTCAACCTAACCGTGGCGTTGAATAATGGCCAGAAATGTTTTTGAAGCATGTCATGATGTTGCAGTGAAGTTGACCTTTGACCTTGTGGATATCACATGTCATCACTTCATCACTTTAACCTGTTAGACATTTGTGGAAAATGTAACTATCATATATTTATACTTGAGTTATGGCCAAAAAATGTGTTTTGTGAGGACAGAGTAACCTTGACCTTTGACCTCTGGCCACCGAAACCTAATATCCCCCATGAGTCTCAGTGAACATTTGTATTCAATTTAAAGAAATTCCCTCAAGACATTCTTGGTATATTGCATTCACATGAATCAGATAAATGTATGCTGGGACAGACAACCCAAAAACATAACGCCTCCAGCTGTCACTGGCGCAGAGGCATCAAAAGTGGGCTAGAGGTATACAACCAGTACGTTCATTTCTTGTATAGTTCACAGTATAGTTTATACTGTGTTTAGAACTTTAGAATTAGAATTTAGAACTTAGATCTAAACTGTCCGTGTACTAGAAAATTACTAATTTTACATTTCAAGTGCACTCTGCTCACTTTATAAACTAAAAAGGGGGTTGATTTAGTCCCAAGAATTATTAAAATAGCACAATTGCAAGTAAACTACTGGTATATTGCTATTAGGGCACTACTATACTTTACTCAGTAAAACACAAGTAAACTGAGTGAACTGCTCCTACACTTAAAGTATATGTATACTTTCATGATCTAAGTTCCTTTATATTATAGTTCACAGTATAGATGTAGTATTAAAAGATTAAAATATAAATATAAACTAGTTGTGAACTCAATTTTTATGAATCTTAAACACTATCTTAGTCCAAATAACTTACTAAAGTCTTATACTTGTACACTAGTACATTGATAGTAGTGTGCTTATTACATAAAGTAGGCATGAGAAATACTATTGAACTGTGCTAAAGTTTACTAAATTAAATTAAGTACTGTTTGTAAAGGTTAAGCTTTCAGACAAATCTAGTGGCGTGGAAAGCACGATACATGCCTCTAATTAATCATCATCATCATCTTCTTCAAGAACAGTTCTCTGCTCTGTTAAAGCTCTTTTCAGTCTCGTGTCGTACCTTGATGAGGATCTCCAGCCTCTGCAGCCAGTCGCTGTGGTTCTGGAAGAGGTTCTCAAGCTTCCAGATGTTCTCCAGCAGGTCGGCCTGAGTGGACCCCTCGCCCAGGGTCTGCTGGAGCAGCCTGGAGCGCTCCGACATCCGGGTCACGTTCTCCATCAGCACCTCCTGGCGCTGCGAAGACACCTGCGAACGAGACACTGGGGAGGGAGGGAGAGGGAGAGAGAAAGAGAGTGAGAGATTAGTTCTGGATGTTGATTCACTGATCCCTCGGCTACGCAAAAGTCCCCAAATCGAGTATCATTTACTATCAATCACATCAGCTTGGACCGAGTCAGAGTGTTATAACGCAGAACAGATGTTGATCCAGTCCTCTGCACTAATTTTGGATGTCTATTCATACTAAATGTTTTTTTTTTTTTTTGTTCAATCCAGACCTAAATATTTTCATGACTTCAAATCCAGTCTCCAGAGTTGGCGGACTGTGAGCTTCTCTGGGCTGTGATGACGACACATCGTGGAAAGTCTGTCTTCGTGGTGACTGATGTTGAACTTGGCGACTGTGTGTTGCTGATCGTCCAACACTTAAAGCAGAGACAGCGTTAGCACAAAGCGTTGTTTGTTTTGGTACAGATTTTACTCAAGAGGAGTACTTGAAGTGAAACTCTCGCCAAAAAGCAACCTAGGCTTTATTTGTGAATGTATGTGAGTCAAACCTTTGTGTAAAAGCATAATTACGATGAAAGAGTCATTTTTAAGATTCACCGTAGTTTCGTTTTTGGGCAAGCTAATTGTCAGTGGAGTGCATAGAGTACTTTTATGCTAGCATCAAAATCGCTATTTTCGTTATTTTAATCGTTTTTTGACATCCTGGGACAAATCCTACTGATTCTACCTTAAAGTTCCTTTAATAGTCTTTGTATTATATTAATATGACATGAGTCTTCTCTTTACACAAGTATCTGTACTTCTACTAGAGTAAAGAATGCATTCACTTTAGAGCCCTCTGCTGCTACTTTTACTGACGTAAGGGATCTGAGAGACTTCTTCAATCAGTGTGGATTCACCACAATTTGTTCTTGATCTTTCCAAAAATACAAAAATCTGAAAGAAGCAGGAGTAACAAGGACAAGGGACAACATGTTTTCCCTTAAGATTACTGGGACGGCACGATCTGGATTACATACGTGTTTATTGCGCTGAAACATCACATTTGCTGAGAGTTAAAATAATACAGATGAACCTCTCTTGTCTTGATTTTGGCTGTGGCATAAAGGCCACTTCTTTCCTCCTCTCTCAGTTCTCCACCGTGCCTAATGAGAAAAAGCTTCTCGGCCTCGTGTTATGTTGAGAGCACGTTGCGTGGTAACAGCCCGATAGCCCGGGAGATATTTTGAAACCAGATCCTCAGCGTTACGGCATGACGACATCCTCTCTGCAGGACAGTGGGGACCGATGTGTGCAAGAAACCCCAGATGGAGGAAAAAGGTTTTATTTGGTAAACAGGAAGAAGCAGATTATTCCCTTTGCACATCCTCCTCCATGCTCCAAGCATGCTGATACTACTCTCTGAATGCTCCACGTTTCTAAGACAGTGATGTAAGTGTGTTTTTCTCTGTGTGTGGCTTCATGTGCTCAGATCCAGGCCAAGAAACGTCTGCATGACCTCAGAGTTCGAAAAGTGCCGCGAAACCGCATGGCTGCAAACAAATCATCCAGATTCCCGCTCATTATGTGTGTTAGGTTTATTTCTAATGACCTGAAAAACTAAATAAGCTGAAATCTCTCATCTAACACGAAGCGCTTAACTGCTAAATGATGGTCTGCGGGCGCAGTGTTTTTTCAGACGAGCACACACAAACTTGGGATCAACTAGAACTTGACAGAGACTCTCAGCAGTTCTTCTCTTTGAAATGGAAGAAGAGAAAGTGGAACAAGACCGAGGAGATGATGAGCGATAAGAGGAGGGAGATGAAGAAACAAGTAAAGTGGCAGAGGATGATAAATGAAATGCTGTGGTAAAATCTGTCTATTTTGCAAGGATCCCCAGAGCTTCTCCTATTATAGCCTCTATTATTCCTTAATATTCATGCTTCATTTTAGATCTCATGATGCACAGAGGGATTTTGTTGCTCTGAATCTGTGTGTTACCTGCAGAAAGATGTGGATGACCTGTGAACTTTTGTTCTAAGAAGTGAGTAGCTGAGTGTTTGGGAGAAGTAGCAGCATGTTGTGTTGGAGAGAGTTGCCCATGTGCATTGCTTAACGGACAGGATGTGGCCAATCAGAGGTAACCAGGCAAGGTAGTGTGATCAAAAATCACGCCGCCACAGCCGTATTATTTACTTAAGTACTGTTTTTCTACTCTTAATATTACCATAGCTGCTACTTCATACTTCCTCCACCACATTTATTTGATATATTTAGTTACTATCCATCCATCCATCGTCTGTAATCACTTTATCCTTTTTATGGGGTTGCAGGGGTTTTTGCTGTAGCAAATCAAAGCTGTCTCTGGGAGAGTAACACAAGTCACCAGCTCATCGCAGGGCCCTCACTGATAGCAGAGGCCACCATGCAAGGTGCCAACTGCACATCAGAAGCAATTTGGGGTTCAGTATCTTGCTCAAGGACACTTTGACATGCAGCTCAGCTCAGCCCGGAGCTGGGATCTGTACCTGCTAAACTACAGCCGCCCCTACATTTAGTTACTAGTTACTTGTCATTCTATTGTTTATAGACTATTACTTGTGATGCACTACCAATCGGATATTGTTGTGGGCGGGACATTGTGTGAGAGGATGCTGCATCAGAGCCAATGTAGCACATTTGAAATTAGTTCATTTTATCAGCAATCTGTCAGAAAAACCACTGAGACTGAAAATCAGAACATGCTGAATATCTGCCCCGATAATCAATGTCCCCCTACCATTGACGGTTCAGAGCTGGACATATAGAAATGTAAGATGCTCCATCCACAAAGCAGCTGCCTCAAAGTTGTAAACAAACCAGCGAGGCACACCCATAGAGCAACATGTGTGTGCAACTGGGCGATTAAAAACAATTTATGGAAAAAGTGGTGCGTCTGAAAACCTGAAAACATTACAACTTCAAAAAACTGCTAGAAAGTGCAATGCATAAGAAGAGCGCACACCAGGTGCACTGTACCAGAGGTAAATACGAGGATAAGGAGAAGCCGAAGAGGAGCCCCACTCATTAAAAGGAAAAAAAAGGTGGTCAGCAGAAAAATCTGGCTTTCTAACTCAGTTTCTGAATGTTGACACTTGCGAAACACATTGTTGTACCAACAGTGACAACACACACATGGATACCACATTTCTGTCAGATAATCATGTCGGGATAATTTAAAGGCTACAGATGGAGCGGCGGGACAGAGCTTAGTGTTAATGTAATCCAAAGATTGGTTTCCAATTTCTCTGTAATTTGTCAGAGGAACCACAGTGTGGGTTTTCTAGTTTAAGGTGCAGCATTACATTTGCGAACCACAGACTGTTAGGGGGCTGTGGGTTCTCACAGTTCAGGACAACTGTGTGCTATTACAGTGAAGACGTATAAACTCATAATTGTGTCTCGTTGCCAGAACACATTTGAAGAGATTTTCCACCGTGTGTGTGTCTCAGTTTGTTTCCTCTGGTTTCCCCGCCCGAGGGAATGATCACTCAGCACAACAGATCACTCTCTATTAATTGGTGTGTGTTAACCTGCTGCTCTGTTAACATGGAGAGCTCTGCATATGCGATCAACCAAGCCTCAGAGGTCAGCGTCAGGTGACTGAGCAGAGAATAGAAGGCTTTTCTATTCACGGCAAGTCGATATAGCTAATATGTCGGCAAACCGTTTAGTAATTACACATCCAGGAGAGTCTGTCATCAACCCCTTATAATGTCAGACTGCAGCAGGAGAGTCTTTAAGGTGAGTGTTGTGACTTCAGGCGAGGTTGATGAGACAGAGACTGAAAGATGAGACGCAAGCCTGACAAATCCATTTAGAACCTCTCATGCTGCAGCTCTGTGGGATGCGAATGTCATCTTGTGTCTGTTCTATTCCCCTCCACTTCCTTCATTTCTTACGGACACGCAAAACAACACAAACACACACGGTCACGGCAGCACTATTCACAACAGATAACAGCTTCATGGTCTTTGAAACCCTCTGTGGAGAGGGAGACAATTTCTACTCATGTATCAAATGCTGGGAGAGGGGGCCAGGACACCAGCTGGATCTGACAGATTGTACATTATTGGTTCAGTCCTCACATGGTCTCTATGTATGTGTTTGCGACGGATTCAAGAGATTTGTTTTGTGAGTTTTATCGGCGCTCAACGTGGTTAGAAAAGTGAACACAGTCTTTACTCAAGTAAATGGTCATTCAGGCTGTGAAATGTACTCCAAGTAAAAAGTCATATTTCTGTCATTCGAAGACCATTAAACTTAAAGGTAGAATCAGTAGGATTTGTCTGAGCTGTTCCTAAATGCACCACAAAGACAGTTGATTGTTGAGTCGCATTCCCAGGATATCAGATAGCGACCTTTTGGGTTGGTAAAGCAGTTGGTGTGCAGTTTCAATAAAAAATATCTATTCTAACTCTAATACCAACCCTCAAACTACCCTTTAAAGGTCTGTCCAAAAGTAAGGACTGGTCAGCATGTCCTCCCTCACAAGGACTACAGCTTTTTAAAACTGGTTCTCACAGAGATGGCTGCGTGAGCTCACACCTACTCACACTGGCTGCACATAAAGAGATGGATGAAGGAACCGTGTTGTGTTTGGCTTCACCCACGGAGGAATGCGGTTCTGATAGACCTCCCTCTGTCTTCTCTCTCTGCCTCTGACATGAAACTGTCCAGCCAGCCTGTCTGTCTCACTGGGAGACTCTGCATGTGTGTAACAAGCAGATAAGTTGTGCTCAGGCAGCGGTTAGAAGATGTTTGACTTCACACAGATACAATTGAATGTGCAAAAGCTGCCAAGGTAAAAACAACAGACACAAAAAGTCCCGTGCTGTACAGTTTCTGCATGCATTTTTGTCTGCAAAGAGGATTTCCCTGGAAGGTAAAGTTAACAGAAGTCATTTAAAACAAGTACAGCACTAAGTAACTACACCTCATCGAGTCAGCCACAGTAATAGCAATACTAATTAGTTACATACTTGAAAAGCGTACAGACATCAATAGCCGTAGTGTCACTATTTCTGTATGTTTTATTTATATCTCTAATTAGGTTTGAACTTTTGTTATAATAATCATTCATATTCTATTTCAAAAACTTTAAATGTCCTCGCAACGTTCGTCACTATGAACGTGTTTTGGGTCCGCTGACGTTTCAATTGAAAACCTTTAACTGATTTGTTTTAATTCCTGATACTAATAGGTGTAGGTAAATAACTTCGGTCCTAACCTCCTCTGACCCTCCCAATCGAAGGTCTTTCATGAGGCATCCCTGTGTTGTGTTAGAAATGTTGGACAAGTCAAACGTCCTGCAGTTCTCTCCCTCGTGGCTCTGCACCCATGGTTACTAATCTCCCTGTTTAGCCCTCTCACAGGAGTTTTAATAAAGTTACTGAACAAGAAGTATGTGTGCATCAGTGGGTGTGTGTGCATGTGTGTGTGTGTGTGTGTTTCCAAGGAGAGAAAGCAGCTCCATTTATCTTTGAAGGACTCTGCCATTACAAACAGACTTAGTGAACTCCTGTGTGATGCGACTCAAAGCGATCTTCACGTTGTCTAGTCCGGTTTATTTGTACAGCCTCACATGACTCCCAGCACGTCCAGTACGACAGTCGCAGAGGACTGAACATGTGCGGAGCGTCAGTTGATCATTACGGCTTTTGTTTTCTCAAAATATAATCAAAAATGTAACAGGTTTGATATTAAGACTCTCAACATTTCTTAAGTTTCATGTTGCTGCTTATTTGTTCAAAGTATAAATTGAATACAGTGAAACAATACAAATGAGACAATGTTGTAGTATTTCAAGAAAAATGTCATATTTCAGCTGTTATCACCATTTTTCCCACTTTTTCTTCAAGTACTGCACATTTTTCTTAGATATTCTACCTTTATTTTTAAACCGTTGTTGTTGTTTTTCTATAAATATTAAGTAGTTTTAAATGTCAGACTTTTTTTTTTTTTAAAACTCCATCTCAAAATATTACAATTTTTACTCAAAATAGCACGAGTTATCTTTTGAACTATTCCAAATCTTTTTTCCGACAAGGTTGCAAGTTAATTCTTAAATCGTACAAACTTTGTCTCAAAATACAACAGCTTTTCTTTTTGTCAAAACAACTGTTTTAACTGAACGCTTCGGTAACAGGAAACAGAGCTTTTGTCAGCGAATGCATTCCCTGCATGAGCAGCATATTCATGAATAACACAAAATAAAACATATTTCCACATTATCGAACTGAAAATTATCATTTTTTCAAGTTCATTGGATTTTTACAAAGACAAAATCTCTTGCTGGCTCACCGCTGCATTGTAGGTGGGTTTCAACAAAGACGGCCTTAATGCTTCTTGTTGCTGTGTTTGTCTCTTGCAGGTCAAACATTGTGCTGTATACAATCCCACGCCAGTGACGGCGCTATTTGGAAACAACACTAACTCCGACTCGAGCTCAGTTTGAGTGTCTTCCTGTGTGGTACTGTTTGCTATCACTGAAGAGAAGATGAGGTGTTTGAAAAGAGGCCGTTCTTTTGTTTTTCTGAGATCTAAAAGAGCAATTTTCAGTGCAATCCTTGACCACACCACAACTGTGGCTCCATGCTGAAAACAATATGAATACAAGAACGTAAACATCATTACTTTGATTACAACCATGAATTTATCCATAATCTAGTACTCTCAACATCAACCCCCATGCTGCAATTTATGGTCCGACTGCTGAAAACACCTCAGTAGTGAAGCATAATTGAGCAAAAGACCTCCATGAAGGACTCACACATGGCTGATATACTTCGTCGCTTCAGAGCCTCTACCCGTCTACTCCTCCTCTTCCAGTTATCCAACTTAAACACAGAGACAATAAAAAGCCAGAACAAGCAGTTGTGGTGTGTTGTTTTTGGTCTATGGAGTACCTGGAATGACCTTTCTGATCAAAACAGGAATAAGATGAGACAATTCTGAAAGACATTAGAAAGGAAGCATTTCAGGGGCTAATAAGGACACTCATCAAGATCTCCAAGTCTTGATTAAACTGATGAAATAAGTAATATTTACTTTTGACACCTTTAGATTTGAAATTATAGATTGACACCCTAAACTCATTAGAAAGTGATACCTGTGATAAACCAAGTGAGAAATAGAGCTATTTCTGTCATAAGCTTACATGCAATCAGACTTCTTTTTGAAACCAGCGGGGTCATCCCCTGCTGGCCTTGTGAAAGAATGCCGGTGTCAGGGACTCCTGTAAAGCTCCGTTTCTGTTTCATACATGAGTTGTGACCAGCAAAGAGAGATTTTTCCATTTCAGATCGTTACATGTTGAGGATTTTTAACAATTCAACAATCTAATGAACCCTTAGATTTATCTTGGCACAGCTTCAATATTATTGTTAGGTCTGATTGTTGTTTACTGCTGAGACAATATGTTTTTACTCACTTTGGGATATGCAGGGAAAAGGAAGCCTGTGTTAGACCCCTTCTTTCAGCTTTGCTACATTAACCTTCTTGCATTAGCACTGACTATTGGTGCAGGTTGTAAAATCTGCATTGCAGACTAACCCAGTAGGAATATGATTCCTCAGGGACACTGAGCTGGAACGACTGTCTCAGTAAAATATCTGAAACGACTTCAACATTCACAGACCATGTAATGTAATTCTAAAATACAAATCCAATTCAGTGCAGCTTATATTATATAATTGACCAGCCAGAGGTGAAAGTGATCTGACCTGAGAGGTGGATGAGAAATATTAAAACAGCTGCTTCTCAGTTAAAAATAGCCAATTTACCACATGTGTCTGGAACGTCTGTGTGTAAATACTACATTGTATTCACAATTCTCCTCTTCTCTCTCTCACATAGTGAGATGCATGTTCAAAATATCTGTCTAACATTAATAATGATAATGAAGCCAGATATGGACACCACATGTGTCCGTCACACCGTGTGTTCAAGTGTTTGTGTATAAATGAGAGAACAGAGTGAAAGCAGTCACCTTCTACCAGACAGAAACTGACCAACATCCTACTTGACTTTGAGTGGACGCCAGCAGCAGGAAGTCGGAAGGAACTAAAGAAGAAAGAGTCTTTTTGTGAACTGCAGACCTGAAAGTCTTCCAGCGGTGAATGAGAATGAAATTACGGGATCTTAAAATCCGACAGGGAACAACCTGCTTTGTATGACCTCACATCAAACGGCAGCCGTTAGATTAATTTTAAGTGGATGAGTAAAAAAGGCTGGATTCATATCCGGAGTTAAGCTCAGTAAGCTCCAACTGGCTCAAAGATGAAATGTGTGAGAGATAAAGATTAAATTGGATTATTGCACCAGACAATGAAGATGTCATACAGCAGAGGAAGAACAGACATGACATTGGAAAAAAAAAGGGGTTATTATTTGTTTGAAAACTGAGTGGAAGGCAGTGGAGATGGCATCCCCAGTGAATCTTTTGGTTCTAAAAGCATACTGGTGATGGTCCAGGCCAAGGATATCACATCAAATCTGGACACAGCGTTGGAGAAGGGTTGACTGGTGACTTCCCGGGCATGAAAATACTTCTACCACCAAGCAGGCTAACTTCTGGTTCAGCTACCTTGAATGGGGATAAAGTTATTTAATTGTCCAGCTCTTCTAGACTTTCTAAACTTTATTGGATCAAATGGGGAGTTATCTTGCATGGGCTGTGATGCTCAAAAACATTTATCCACTGTTCTTAAAGCTTACGGGATAAAGCGTTCATCATTACTGGTGAGTGTAGTTGCTCAGTTGGCATCATTGACTTTACTTCTGGACCGGCTCACAATTTCAGCACAAATTGAAATAAGCGGAAACATTTAAAGGAGGCATTCAAACATTTTTAGAAGCTCACACCAGATGAACTTGACAGCTGGCAGGTATTTCACAGCTCATTTATCAGTGACTGAGCCTGTGCTTCCCGCTGGGCTGTAATGAGAAACAGCTTGGAGGAGACAGCTTTTGCGATCAACCATGGTCGATCACAGCAATCAAACAATCGTGACGCATAATGTACACTACAATACACAAACAACACGCGCTGCCGAGCTCAAATGGTGCTGCTGCAAATAAAGAATGCACTTTGATTATTTAGCGCTGATTGTTTGTGTTTGTTTGAGGCCTGGACATGGAACCTGCGGGAGATTTGGCTGGCTTTGAGCGTAATGTGATGTGTCTGCATATTTACAATTTATTCTTTGAGTATTTCGAAAGCGAGGGTGTCAGACGACTATGATAAGGCGTTGGACCATTTCTTAGCATGAATATCATCAGTAGAGCGATGATGAAGTGAAAACTCCGAGAGAGACAGACAGAAACCTGTAAGAAAACACTGCAACAGCTACTGAGACGAGTTTTCAGTGCAAAATCCAAGTAATAAAGCAAGCTGTTATTTAAGTTGAAAGGAAAAAAAAGAAAGCTAGATATTCACCAGACATTGGTGGAGACCAAAGCAGAACTGCCAGGAGAGTAAATACTGGACTCAAATCCAGAAGTTGGAGAGATACACATCATCATTTCAAAATAAATGTGAGTAAAAAGGGCAATCATTTGGGATTTGTTATGTTAGACTATGTTAGACTGTGGGTTTATTGTGGAGCTCTTCAACCCCAACATAGCCAAAATTGTCATTTCAAATTTCAAATTCTCATTTGTCACATTGTGTGTATCACTGAGACAACCTTGGCAGTGAATGTGCAGAGGTAACGCTCTCAGAGTTAAAAGTACTGGCATTCTAGGAACTGAAATGAGCCAAAGGTGAATGAAAAAGTGACCAGCATCAAGTTTATCATCTTTAATAAATGACAAAAACACCAAGGAGTGGAAAGGCTTAATAGAAAGGAGACAAGTTTTACAGAAAATGTCAACTTTGGGTAAACCATGGTCATGTCCATATGTGTGCATGTTTGAGAGTTCTGTTATGATCGAGAGACAACGGTACAAACAATCTGACAGTCATCTGGGATATGATGTCTTTGATTTGCAGCAAATATAAACACGAATCACAATTAATTTGACAGTGATGGATTCATGTTTAAAAGTTCTTTTCTGCAGCATCTGAAGAAAACTGACGAGAGCTGTGTTTCTGGGTTTCACTGGAAATAGTTGCGCTTCACTATTGTCATACAAACCACATGTCTGGCAGAAGGTCATGGACCCACGCTCACATCGCTGAATGCAACCTTCTCACACAGAACTCGCTGTCATGGGTTAATGCCTGGTCGTCGCACAAGGTCCGACACTGCAGCTGTGACAACGTGGTGTACACATCACTGCTTAACTCCCGAATTACTCTGGATTTGATATGAATATGTTAACTCCCGAATGTTTAAACTGAAGCTGAATGCAGTTGTGAACGTATAAGTGTAGTTTTTGTTGGTTTCTTTTGTTTATTTGGTCATTTCACGGAGGGTTAAACAACAGCAACTGTACACTTTGCAGTCATGTTGGGTGAGGATGCGTGCTTGTGTGTGTGTGCGTGTGTGTGCTTGTGTGTGTGGAGTTTGGCCAGCTGTTGCTCAGCTGCAGGAATGTCCAAATGAAGTGACAGCGGTGGCGGCGGTGGGCTTGTTTGATTTCTGAGCGTGGACCCCGTCTGATGTGGCCGACATCAAAGTGAGGCTCACTGCGAGAGGCCGAATGACTTAATGTGCGTCTCTGTGCGTGTGTTCAATAGAAGTACCTGTTTTCTGGCTCCTCTTGGTGTGTCTGTTTGCTGTCTGGAGTGACGTTGGGGGCATTTCAATGAACAGAGCAACCGACTCTCACCACTAACAGCCAGAGGTCGTTTTTACAATCATTTAGAATAATAAATTACAAATCTAAAAAATTCTTATAGCATAAGGTTTTGGATTTCTACATTGAAGTAGACAGCTCAACAAAATATTCAACAAAGTTCTGGTCAGTTTGAGGCATTTTAATGGAGAAATGTTACATATTACAGTTTAACACTGAAAAACACCCCCACTTTGTTTGAATGTGTTTTGATTCACTTCTGTAAAGGACTGACTTGATGTTTTTTTGTTTGTTTTTTTTCCCGAAGCCTATGAGATCTTACATTGGGGGGCTTTTTTTATGCTGGTAACGTTTGGTTTGAATCCTGGTTAATGAAACTGTATGGGGAGATTTAAACTGATGTTCTTCCTGCAGAGTTTAATCATCAATCTCAACTGGTTTACAGCAACTATCATAGTACATGCAACTGTAATATGGACACAAACAAAACAGCAGAAATGCAGAATTTGATGGGCCATTTCAGCCATGAAATCTAACATACTTTTCCTCCGGCTCTGAGAATCAACAAGTTGAGGGTTAATCTCACCAGGAGACGCAAGAAAATTGCCCAGACTCTTAGGGGATATCTATAAAAAAAGGACTGGGAACAAGTGAGAACACTGAGCCTTCCTTTTTCTGTTTTTCTTCTCGTGCACTAATTTGCTTAGCTTTCTCTGAACAACATGCTCTGACACCGGTTCTGTACATGTTTAACTGCCAACACGCCACCGACAATGGCCCGACTGCTGCCAATGGGGCGGGAGATGTCACAAAAGCCCAACGACGGCCTGTAAAATGTTATTCGCTGGCTGATGGCTGACTGTCGACTTGGTATGACAGGTCTTCACAGTGTTCTAACACTATCCCAGGATCAACAGGTGCCAAGAAAATGAGCAATTTTCCAGGAAAATGCACTGAAGAAGACCAAAAGCTTACAAAACCACGATGTAAACAATGGAGGTTTCATGTTTTAACTGGCTTTAAAAAATGTTTTATGAGGAAGGAAATGCTTTCAACACCTGACCTCAGACCTCGAGGATACACAAAGAGACGTATACGTTGTTTCATTTTAGTGCAAAATGTGCTGCAATCATGAGGCCAAAAGCACATCATAGTTTATTCTTACTGTAGTACAACTATACTACTATTTCTCACTTTCTCAAGAAAGAACTGTGTTCAAAGAGTTTTTTGCACTTCGCTGAGCTCCAGCACCGCAATTATCTCAATGAAAGTCCCCCGCAGTGAGTGTTTAACAGACTCGAGCAGAGCCTGCCCAGAGTCTTTGGAATCTGTTGTTGCTTAATTAGCCTGCTAGTAAAACAGAAAAAGAGCTTCAGAGGACTAATTTAGGCGCCTGCTATCGTGCTCTTTAAATCCCCGAAGCTCCAACACTCCCTCTCCTGCAGAATCACTGCAGCCGTTTATGTAGCGCTGCATCGGCGAGGCCTGCTGCTTTTATTTGTTATTTACACACTGTTGTGTTCGGCTTTATTGCATCTGATGACCTAATTTGGCTGAGCTGAATGTGTGAAACTTTACAGCTTATTCTTTTCAAAGCTGTGCTGTCAGACGGGTGTGAAAAGGTGCTTTACTCTTAGAACAGTTTTTTTGTCCTGACAAGAGAAAAGTACAAGAAATCAAGCGTACAGTCATTGTAATGATACATGATGATGCTGGTTGCCAGTTCTCTGGGCTTTTACAAACAACGTCTTTAAAATTAATACTTGTTGCATCAGAGACGACTAACAAACAGGACAAATGTTTTTGGAAATATACACACACTTTTATTTCTACCCGTCCATAAGTGAAAAATCAGAAAATCATCAACAATTTCATGCCCAATCCTTTTTCAGTCGGAACTGAACTGAGACGCTTTTAGGCTTTCAGCACCCGATGCACGGAACAATCTACATACTGAATGTTGACTTCAGAACAATGGCCCTTTGAACAGCTTTCAAACTATGGTGAAATCAGTTGAGTCCAGTTTGTCTGCGTGAAAATGTTTTATCGGATTATGTGAGTGTGATTTTTCTGTTAATGTGCTGCTGTAACTCTGTGTCGCTGCCATTCTCGGCCAGGTCTCCTTTGTAAAAGAGATTTGAGAGATTTGTGATTTAAAATGGCATGCTGTGAATGGGAGCAATCAACACACGTATAATAGCATTTGATTTATTAGCAAGTTGTAGCACTCTGTGTTTCATGCTGAAGACAACACACACATACACACACACACACACACACACACACATACACGAGAGAGAGCGAGAGAGCGAGAGCGAGAGCGAGAGAGAGAGAGAGAGAGAGAGAGAGAGAAAGAGAGAGAGAGAAGTCTGGTCCAATTAGTCTTGACATGTTAATGACCTGTGCTTGACTTTGACTGCCTGAATGAGGCTCTACACTGACTTTTGTGTGTTTGTGTGTGTGTGTGTGTGTGTGAGCGTGCTCCTCTTATGATGGACTCCCACTGGGAACTCTGGACCTTCTCCAGACTCTCTTCTATACAGAATCTCATTAGAAAAGGCTTTATAGTCTTTGAGTCAGTTTAGAGGCCCTGGGACTGTCTGTGACATAAATGTCTATATGTGCGCCTGCAGTCATATATGTGGTTTGTGGCCTGTTTGAATATCTGAATGAATGTGTCTCAGAATTCTACCTTTTGTGTGCATTCGTTTTTATTTGCTTTCATGCACTCAGTCTGTGCCTCTGTCTGCACATCCACATAACAAAAAAAAAAGTGTATGTGTGCATGTGTGTCTCTTTTGGCGCATGCTCTGGGTCTGTGATGGAGGATTTACTTTTTACTGCAGGGGAAGTGTGTTTGGGGAAGGAATTTTTTCTCACCCAAGTCAGACATAAACAAACTGAGATCAGAAACACCTCATCCCCGAGTCCTGATCGTTTTCACACGGCGACGGGTGTGGTTCAAGGCCTTTAAAGTTTCTCTTTAAAGTCGTCAGGAGTGGCACTTTGTGGTGTCAGATTTACCCTCTGAAGGTTTTTTTACGGACAAACCCAGCCAGACACATATGGTCCAAATTCAAGATGGGTTTTTATCTTGTATTGTGTTGAGAAAGAACGTGTGCTTTCTTAAATTACCGCTAAAAGGAGGTTAAGTAAGCTGAAGGTGGTGATTTGGGTAAAATTAGCCTGTCATTGTTTTTCTAATGGTCAGGAATGTAGGATGTTTCAGTCTTTTATGGAAGCAAAAGAAAAAAACCCTATATATATATAACACTTTGGTTGTTGTTGTTCGGGTAAAAGTTAAATTTGTATTTCTTAAGCTTGTTTACCACATGGGTTCCATATGTTAACAATTATACGGCGTATGTTTTGTCAAAGTGCAGTATTTTGAGTGAAGGAGAAAATAGCAATAAAATAATCGACTTTACCTTGAGAGAAGGTACGGAATCCCATTAGTGCCCTATTGCACTCATTCATAGATATCAGTCACGTTAATGGGCCGGGGGTTTTCATCAAGGTCGATGCATTATTCCCTGAGAACTAAAATGGTGATCCTTGATCTGTGCCAAAAGTTAATGGGATCTATTCTGGGCAGTGGAAATGACACCTTCTTGTTGGCAGAGGCAAATATTGTAAACTTACAGAAATCAATACTTAATACAACAAAGTCAATGCACTGATTTTGATTTACAGGATAATAATCATTCCAGAAAAGAGAAAATGAGTCCCTTTGGCAAGTCGAGGGGTCCAAGTTACTTGAAATGTGTAATTACAGAGATGAGATAACGCTGTGGATGCTTTCAGAGAGCAAAGGTTGTAGCTATTACATTGGAAAAAAATTACCTGGGAGGAAAACATTTCTTTTTATTAATTGCTATGGACGAAAAAAAGTTACAATGACATCAATACTTACACTTAAATTTTACTTCACCTTAAATATTAAATATCATAGTTTTTTCTGTGCACGTCAATTAAATTCTTGTTTAACATTTACAAAAAACATGTTTGAAATCATAAGAGCCAGTGATGTAGTTGATGCAGCTTTGCCCTGGAATACGGAAGGTACGCCCGAGGAACATGCTCATTTTTTACTGAAAGTCCAATAAAAAGCACTGAATGATTATGTTTTTATTAGTTAAACAGGAAGTGACATCATATATCCGGGTCTCAATGGAACACTGGTAGTAGTGGTTGCTACAGCGACACAATGTTTAACTGAAACCACCCGCCAGTGTCAGAATAATAACAGCCAAAACAGAGTTCAGCTGCAGCAGGAAAGGTTGATGTAAAACATAAAAGTGATCATGATAACATGCATGACTGAACCCAGGTTCAACAAACGCCAGATACCAAAATAACCCAAGCTGTATCAGGGACCAGGGCGCTGTGCCTATTTCTGCTTGGCAATAACATCCCTGTTACCGATCTCTGAAAGACACAAACTCGAGCTCAAAGACTTTATGGCTTACAAGAAGAATAACAAACCCACCGTCATGTTTTCCAGCAATTAAATGGCTGAGGAAAAGAGCACAACCAAGCCAAACCTGTGAGCTGCATGTTTGCTCCAACTGGAAAACATGACTCAGATATACAGTGGAAGCTGAAGAGAGGCATCTAGGCGCTTTAGGTTTTAAGACCTGCAGCATGTGGAGGGAAAATTACCCTGTAAACATCACTGGCTCGTGCCCTCAATCGTACCTGTTAAATACTACAGGTACTTCTTCAGTAATGTACAACAGGCGGATGTAAATCATTGAGGGAATTTTACTGGCTGGATCAAAAAAACACTTAATTCATATTTTGCATGATCGGGCCAAGGATGGCAGGCACTAATAGACCAATAGATCTCCATCCAGCTCATAAAAACAGATATAAAACGTGTAAATCCAGTTTAAATCTCCTGTCCTGGACACCCAGACAGTTATCAGTCCGAGCTCCGGCTACAGACCATATATGGGCCAATCTCTAGTTATTAGATGTGTTTGTTGGGTGTTTTACACAACCTGTTATTCTGAGAACCGACTCCAGATGTAGCACAAGGCATTTGTTGGAGCACATGCGGCCAAAATGTAACTAAAAACATCCACAGAGAAGGGAAGGTTGTTGGAAGGATCTATGGCTTGGATTTTTTCAAATCTGAGAAATATGAGGTAATAATCCAGTGTGGTTCTTTAAATACTAATAGATGTGGAATATTTCATAGATCCTATTTAAAACCATATGGGTAAAATGTTAGATAACTCTTCTAGAAAGGGTTCTGGAGTGCACATTGTATGGGTCAACATACACATAAGGACAGTGAAGAGCAATGTAGCATATAATTAAGCTAATATGTAGTATTGTGTATGTATAATGTGTTGACATAAGTAGCTCACAGGGAAATGGTTCCAACCTTGCAATGACTTGATGCAAACACGCAAATTGTTGGACATTTAAAATGAATTGGTTTTTTTGGGCCACTTGGGGGCAGCGGAAACAAGATGCGAACACATCACTGACATAGATTAACATGATGTGCCCAACAGCTCCCTACTTACAAAATCAGTGTTAGCAATCGGAGACGTGTAGCTCCAATATTCACTCTTTTCTCTCTGTTTTTCAGCGGTGAGAATGAAGCTAAAGAGTGACAGAACGTTCTATAGGCACTGAGGGCAGGTTCAGAGTAATGTGACAAAGAAAGATCCCATGTGATTCACTATGATATAACATCAACAAGCGCAACTGCTGTATATGTCCGGACATGTTTACAATAGTGGCGATGCTACAAATACACTGGTTACTGTCATGAATGCTCCATAGCACTGCCTTCTGTATAGAGTTTGAGCGTCTACTTGTGTAAGCTACCCTGGAGGATTACTGGTGTCCATTGATGGCGACATCGGTTCATTGTATGCCTGCTACTGGCTGTGTTTAGATCCTACTGAACTTCTCTACCATCTACTTGATGGTCCACAAAATAGGTAGAAAATGGACTTTTAGAGACCCCGGATTTAATGGATTCATGTTCATGCTACACCCATCCAACAAACCTCCATGGTTGGTAAGACAGTGTATACCAGAGTATACCTTTGAAAGACACTACTAAAGAAATATTAGGCTTCTCTAAACGTCATGAAAAATGACAATATGATGATTTCCAACATCAAAATAATGTGCTCTTTGATCTGCTGAAACACTTCAACTGATCTTCCTTTTGCATCTTTGCCTACTTTAAGGTGCAGGACCAACACAGATTACTGATGAACTGAATAATTACATTCATTTATACTACAAATCCTTTTGGGTTTTATGGAATTCCTTTAACAAGCACAGCCACATATAAAAACACTTATTACAGCAATTCATGATCTATTTCTGTACCGGTTGTATTTAAATAGGTAAAAATATATACTTATTTCAGCCCATCGTCTCTCTTTTCCTGCCCTGTGCTAATGTCTTATGTGCAGATTCTTTGGATGCACTCAGTGATACAAACATCTGAAAGTGCTCAGGAGCTTTCCATAAAGAGTTTATACTATTCTGCTGCCGATTCTTCTGGCATTATTATTCATGGAGGGACAACAGAAAACTCTGCATCTGGTTTCTTTTTGGAAAAGATCTGAAGATCTTAAGATTATCACATCTGATATGGGCCAATAAACTGGGAGTTCAGGAAAAAGACTGCTACTCTGGAGCAAGGAGGGAGAATTTTCTCACTCAGGCACCTACTCAGGTTATAGGTCACAGGACTTCTGGGAAGTTAAATCTTCAAACGTTACATCATGCCACCCTTTGGGCTGCCAACACTGCACAGTTCTCCAGGGCAGCTTTTAATGCCAAAAAGACAAAGCATGTCTTTTAAGTGACGGCCCTCCTCTTGAACTGTGTCAGCCAAAACAAGTGACTACAAAGACAGAAAGTGTCTCCAGCAGGCGCCAATGAGATGATAGACGTCTCGGTTCTGGCTCAGGAACGTTTCGGCAGTCTGTCATGGGAATAGAGCATGTGACCTTTCAATTGAGCAGTCCCTCTGCTGAGCTCTGTCCTATCTGCGTGGAGATAAGCTTGTAGAGATAATGGACTGATAATGGAGCAGGATTCATCCGTCTGTTTCACCCTCCCGTCTCTGTTTCTGTTTATCACCCGCCCCCCACCGTCACTTGACATAGAGATTTAGGATCAGAAGCGCTGACACAGTAAATATTTGACTAATCATGCCATGAATGCAGATGTTTTCATCCAACGACGCGGCTCCATCATTCTGCGGCGGATGAAATATGGGCGCGTTTAAGTGCTCAGGCCGGGACATGGAGCTGGGAGAACGCCAGCGGGGCGACGTCAGAGTCGGAGTCAAGTGAGAATTCAAACAGAAACAAGCGGAGAGTTGAATCTGTGCTCACGCTGGAAACCTGGCAGCTGGTGTGAGTGTTTGTGCGCGCATCGCATCAATGTGAGTTTGTGGCGACGGGGGCCTCCCCTGCAGTTACGCTGGGGCCACTTAGCTTTTGGATGGCCGGCATTTAATTTAAGAGAGGCCGATTGAAAAGCCTGGTTTGATTGCTTTTTCTAAAACAACTTCATCTAAAAGCCTTAAATAACAGAATACCTCTGAGACGACAACAAAGCCGATCCAAAACTCTTAACTACATCTCTGTGCCTGGGAATACACACACACACACACACACACACACACACACACACACACACACAGCCACAAGCCATTTAATGGCATCAGCCGTGTGGTTACGGCATGCGTGGGTAGCTCGGGGGAGAGCAGGTCTTGAAATGAAATTAGGATTAGTGAGAGCAGTTTATTCCTCCAGGATCTCGCTGGTTTGAAGCCAGACAGCTCTTAAACCTGTTTCTGGGTCCAACACTTCTCTCTCTATCTCTATCACCCCTAATTTTTCTGCCCTTCTAACCTCTCTCGCCCCCCCTCTCTGTTTGTCCTCCTCTGCTCTAATAACAGAGTTGACATTTACAAGGAGGCCACAGCAGGGTTCTCAGAAGGTAACAGCCATAAAGTCTTACACACCTCCGAAGCGTTCTCATTCACACACACACACACACACACACACACACACACACACACACACACACACACACACACACACACACACACACACACACACACAGAGAGGATAGAATTGGCCACGAGGCGACTGCGGCTTCACGCCAGGGTATTTCCAAACGAAGCAGGAGGAACTGCGGCGGTGTGAGCTCTGCGGACGCTGGAATCTATTACGGCGCTGTGTCACACACACCGAGTGATATGAAATAACAACAGCTAATGCCGATTTCCATAACTCACGAACCCCAAATTTCCACATACAGTTTCACATATTTTCGTGCCAATCGGTGAGACATCAGTGAGGTTTGAAAGACGTGTTGGAGCCTCCAAATCTAGCTTGGGAAGTTTGTAGAAGTGGTGTAGGACTTGGTGGTTTCCATTATTTAGGAAATGTTTTGGTGGGGAAGTGAATGACTACCTGCCGTCCTCGATTACATAATCCACCACTGAATGTTCCCTGAGCAAAGCACTACTGCTCTAATGGTTTAAAACTAAAATACAGAACTTTTATCATTCAGTCCCACATTATTTCTTCTTCTTCTTCTTCTTCTTCTTCTTCTTCTTCTTCTTCTTCTTCTTCCAAACAGCAGCTAACTTGAACATGAGGTCATGGTTCAATAGAAGAGAACTACCTCAGAGACAGTAAATGATAAATAGATATAACCTTGTAACCTTGGTAGCGCTCTCCTACTGTTTATCCGATAAACAGAAGGTTCCTCCTATCACCTGCGAAGTATATTCTGAATGTCCCTGCCTTTTTCCAAACAGCTTTTAACGGTGCCTTTCCAGATGGTTCTGTGAAACAAACATCTGGCACGTCAAGTGAAAGGCCAGCTCAAATGGACAATACCGTTGTTTAAGGGCTGCAACACACCAGCCGACGTACCAGCAGGGAGCAGTTAAAGGTGCAGTATGTAAGGGTCGTCCACCTGTCAAATTCATACTCCAAACAAGCAGGGGGCAGTACATCACCTGAGTAACTGCTAACTGCTGCTAACTGTAGCTACTGTCTAGCTCAGTTAACTGTGCAGCTAGCGGCTCTACAAAGCAGCTATGCCTGGATTGTGAGCACTGAGCACCAGGGGAAGCTTAGTGCTGTTTGTCATCCATCTGCCTCTTGAGAAACAAACTAGCAAGTGGACTAGGACAGCTGGTTAGCAGGCTAACTTTAATAGATATATCTGCATCACGATAAAAAGATGCCTTTGACATAACATCAAATTGTCATTTCGTCAAATTACGTTGATCATTCTAAATTACAATTCTTACATAGTGCACCTTTAAGGACTTGCTATTAAAGGAAGTATCATGTTTGAATTGTTAACAACCCAAAATGCATCACATCAGGAGTAAATGCCTCCAGGTTGCCCTCAGAAATTGCAAAATCCGAACATCCAGCCAAGTATCATTTAAGCACCATACCCCACTTCCTGTACAATCAACTGGTTTTCGCTTGATTTACAGCCGAGAGATGCTGAACGCTGAAAGCTGAACCCTCACAAGCTGTACAAACCAAATTATCATGGCCTTGATCTCCTAGAAAATCAGCTGTGATGCCAAATTATGAATCAGGATAAAGGTGCAGCTGTTTCTCCATCGCCCTGAGAAGCCCTCATGAAAACCAGTCTCTAAAGTGAAACCCTCTGCAGATTGAAACCTGGCATCTCCAGGGAACTGTGCAGTACAAAGACGCCGCTCTCTTTCAGGCTTTATCTGCTCTCCGTCTTTAATACAGCTGTCTTAAAGGTCAATCCTGTCACGCTTCCAAACTGCTGCGACAAACGTAACTTCACATGTGGGAGTCAAGTTAATACCCGTCACACATGTAGAGCTTTCCGTCGGCAGCAGGAAGCACGGAGGTCAAACGTGCACTGAACCTGGAAAACTGATTTCACAACGCAGATTAGAAAACTCTCCAAGGACAGAGTGCAGCCGCGTTAAGCGGACACAGATCTGTGGGACTCTTGACATTAAAAAATTACAAAGTCTTCAACAGACATGGCAGTAAAATAGCAGTAAGTGAGTCCATAAAATCACCAAAAGGCCTATACATTACTACAGTTTATGTTTTCAAATGATTGCTTTGTCAGTATGTGTGTGTGTATGTGTGTGTGTATGTGTGTGTGTGTGTATGGGTGTGTGCATGTATGCGTTCTCAATGCTAAACGAGAACAGACAGTTTAAGAGGGGTGTAGGGTTTCAGACCGCATCCCAGAGTGTCGCCTCAAACTAACTGAGCTGTTTTTGTTTTTTTTTGTTGTTTTTTTCGCTGCATGTGTGCATATGTGTGTCCTTCATTACAATTCAACCTTGAGGAACGGGTGATGTCATCTACGTAACAGAGCACTGAGAGCCCTGAGAACAAAGGGTGGACAATATGCTTTCTTTCCCACTGCGTACAAACCACGTCTTTTTCATACTGTTCTTTCCTTCCACCTTCGCCTCTTCTACTACTTTGTCGCTTTGTTTTTCTGAGACAGAGTGATGATGAAGCAAAGTCACGAAGACGAGATGAAGACAGTTTGGATACAACACCATTAAATAACAGATGATCTATTCACAACCTTCTCTACTGCATATAATATTTGCTCCGATCTAACAATCATGTCTCTGATGTAAATCGAACCTCCAATAATAGTTGAGCAAGCTTGGTACCTAGATGAATTGCTGTCAACTTTCCCATTTCCTTTTAAACGTATGTGCTCGGTTTGTCTATGCTGAATCTAATATCGAGTTAAGAAGATGGTTTAAAAGATGTTACTCGGGGACCTGTGAAGGCGACACGCAATACCCTCGACCATGTCAAATGTATGTTGCTTATTCCGTCCTGAAAACCAAAGATGAATTTAGTCTCTGTAGAGTAGACCTCACTGTCAGCTGAACATCAACCAGGACAACTAACGTCTCGGCAACTGCAGACGTACCGTCTGGAGTTCAAGTATCCCTGGTTGGAAATCACTAGCATAAAAAAACGTCCATTGTTAAAATGTTGGTGGGGATCAAAAAACAGTTGTCAAAGAGCTAATGGCAGAACATGAATGCACATCCTACCTGCCAGGCAGAGTCCAAAGATGGTCAGAAGAACCAGGATGTAGAGGGAGACGATGGCGTACTTGATGGCTGAGAGGGAGTTCAGGTGACTGCAGCACTGATCCTGCTTCCTGCGACGCTTAGCGGAACCTGGCCGGGACCGAAAAAATTAGGACAAGAAAACAGGAGAAAAATCCAAATGTGGGTCAATATGTTTTTGGAATGTGGAGAGTTTTCTCATGAGCAAGCGTTTATTAATGCTGTTTGAAGATCTGTTTTTTTGGTATTTTTCCTTCTACAAAAACAAAACCATTCCTCAGAGAGTTTGTTAATTAGTGGCTGGGAAAGTACGATTGAGGCAAGAGGGGTTTGGTAACCAGCAAAGTTCATGTTTTCGAGTTGTTTCCTCAGTCTCGATGAAGAAATGTTAGGAAAGTCCAAAGAAGCAAGATCTTCAATGAACTTAATGACGACAGTTCACGCAGTCACACTAATTACTTCATAGCAATCTGTTGAGAACATGCACTCGATTAGACGTAAACATGTAGCAAAAACACTTTTCTTGGTTTAGTGGTCTAATACTGAATTGCATTATGACAATTTAGATTGCACGCACACACACACACACACACACACACACACACACACACTTGCGCACGGAAAAATAACACTTCCATCTTACATGAACAGTCCTGTGTCACTTTTTTCAAGACTTATTCTCCAACATCTGTTTGACCCTGAGAGGACTGTGAAGTGGTGACATGAATTATATTAATACTGTAGCTGTGTGTGTGTGTGTGTGTGTGTGTGTGTGTGTGTGTGTGTGTGTGTGTGTGTGTGTGTGTGTGATCGAGTGGCAGGACGCAGGGATTCGGCTGTTGATGTTGAGGGAACATTCCCTTCAGGTCGGGGGGGATAAAGAGATTTTCGAGGGTTGCTCCGGAGTCACATCCTTCATCAGTCACTGGAACAGGAATGTCATATTCCTTTTAAAGTGTTTTCAGACATCAGAACCTGTGGCCACTAACAAATTCAGATTGTCAAAAGAAAAGCTTAAATAACAATATAAAGTGTTATAAATAATGACTCTCTGAATTTATAGTTTGCAAAACTCTGCATCTCTTGCTACATCTTTCAAGGTATGTGCTATAATGTAGCTTGACATACATAGCTGGTGGACCACTGATTGAAAATCCATGTTTTCCAGCTGATTTGATTTAAGTGAGAACCCTGTAAATGGTAAATTGACTTGCATTTCTATAGCGCTTTTCCAGTCTACTGACCTCTAAAAGAGCTTTACAGCACATTCACCCATTCACATACACATTCATACTCTGGTGGCAGAGGCTGCCATGCAAGGTGCCAACTGCTCATCAGGAGCAGTTTGGGGTTCAGTATCTTGCACAAGGACAATTTGACATGCAGCTCAGGGAGCTGATGACTGGAACCAGCAACCTTACGATTACTAGACAGACGCCAGAGTGTAAAAAGTCATTAGTGTATGTTTATAATTGCTACATTCATCATATGCCAACTCTGAGGCAAAAAGAGAAATATTTAGCTTTGTCAAGTTAGCCTTATAACAAGGAGAAATAACGTCAGCCGGTCGGGATGTTAATATGGTTCAGAAAACCATATTTAGAGAAGTGACATAAAAGTCACGATTATTCTCATGATCTTTAGAATTTTCAAACAATGCGTTATCTTTACAAGGTCTCATAAAGCCTTTGAGTTTAAGGATAAACACTAACAAATAAAATGAACAGGAAGATTGTGCCTGCATTTGGGATTAGCTGCCACACAATGGATGCATCAAATTAGACAGTTAACTAACAATAAAACCAGTCACAATGTTAACAACAACTTTCAGGTTGGAGGTCTTAACATGATGTTAACTGGAAGTGGAAACGTCCAAATCATCTTAAATGCAAGTTGAGTTTACTTAACACTAACAGTTAATCCACCGCTGTTGGGTGGATATCAAGCATGTTACATTAAAACCTGGACACAGCGTTGGAGACAGAGTCCTGTTCATTCCTATGAAAGCTCCTCAGTCGTGCATGAAGTCAAAATGGCTCAACTTCCCTGTGAAAAAATTACCTGGATCATCAGCCTTATGTGGAGAGCGTGGACACTACAGAATTCTGTCAATTGAGCCAGCTAACTTCTGGTTTAGAGCCCGGCTAACTTGATTGAGAATAAAATTATTTAATCCCTTAACTCTTCTAGATTTCATGGCCTGAATGGCTCAAATTATGACTATGAGATGCATCATTTTGCCAGGGTTGTGATGCTCAAAACATGCATCCACCGTTTTAAAAGGCGCTTCTTTCTCAATGTAAGCTTATTGGGCCGAAGTGCATCATGAAGATGTAATTACACGGTTTGGCCACTATGAAAGTTGGCACTCTTCCTGTGGGTTTGGTTGATATCAGCAACATTAGCAAAGCAACACAATATGCTATGTGAAAAAAAGTACAGCAATACGTCAGAGAGGTCGAAACATTGTGTTAGCCTATATATCTTTACACGTTACAGTTACAGCTGAAAATGACAACAGAAATAAAAACATTTGACAAATTCACATATTTCTGCAATGCAAATTAAATGCCACATGTCTTTCCAGAGGTAGTAGCTGCTAGCATGATTCCGTCTATGCTAACTTTATGCCCAGGAAGAAATGCTAGGTTGCTAATACAACTTAGTTTCCCAACACAAGGAGGTTATATTGTAACAGACGCACTGTTGAATTCATTCCTTGTACTTATGTCCTGTGTTTCTGGCGTTGAAGGACACATTTGTTTTGATACTCTTTGGTTAGCACGGATTTGGTACAGCTAACCTGTTTGGAATGTTGAGACGACTGAAAATCTAGACCTTGTAGCGGTTGCTGGGCTACAGTATGACCGGTTTGAGGGCGGGGTTTAGGGAACCTAAACTGTCACAAAATATCAATAAAGAAATATATCTGAGTGGCCCACCAGTGCTCTGAATATCTTCTGAAAAATCTTCTGAACATATTAAGTTAACAGGCCCAGGAGATGTGAAATCTGACAGGTGTCCCTTGGAAATCACTGTGTCCATTTGACATTAACATTATGATGATCTTACACCCGCAGGGATATTATGAGGTTATAACTATAGTCAGTCTTCCTGTGAGCAGTCATGATGTTGGCTCATGTCTGACTTTAAAATATAGACTCTGATTGTGCAGCGAGGCCTCACAACGGTATGGTTTCATTTGGACCATGACAATCTGTCAGTGGATTGTTTCTGATGCACACACAAGCACACGCACTTTCCCTCTATGATGAAGCACACACACGTCGCTCCAGCGTAAAACAAACACAGCTGGCTCAGATGTGTGTGTGTGTGTGTGTGTGTCATATGGATGGAATGTATAGAAGCACAAACTGCACTCCGAGTGAGTCTGCCTCTCAAGTTTAACTTGTGCTGAACTTCAAAACCGGAGCTCAAGTAGAGAATCATAACATTGTTTTCTTTCTTGATGATGTTTAGCTCTCCAGCGTTTTTGGAAATGCACTTGCTGTCAAAGAATTAGATGAGAAGATGGATCGGATATCACTTTCCTAGTGCCTTTAAGATCCAGTGTGAAGGATTAAGAAGCAAGTCTCAGATTCCAAAACTGCTGTGGCCCAGATCTGCCCCACACTCGACATGTTCCTCTGGCCCAGTTCTGGTCCACTCTTGTTGGCTAGATCTGAGCCAAATTCTGGATCTGGTCCACATTTGGGTCAGTTCTGCTTTATTGGGATCGCACTTGGCTTGACCTTTTATTCAAAGAGAGAAACCAGAAAGCAGAGGACTGTGGATATACATCTTTTTCACATCATTCTTGGAAATACAGCCATCTTGAAATCTAGAATATGGGAGAAATCATGGGATGTCCTCTTTCTTTTCTGGGGTCTCTTCTTATGAACAGTCAATGAGAGTGATGTCTCCCACCGATGGGCTCCACCGCAAAATCTAGGACGTCAGACGCTAACGGAGGGCCCAGGCCCTGGCTTGCAAGACACTGAGCCCCATTTCTGTGGTTTTCACAGCACACTGCAGCGAAAAACAAGATGTTTCAAAGATGTTCTTTGACGCTTTGGAGTCTTTCCAGTCCACATTAGCAGGACAGAGGAGTCAATATTTATATATCACATAACTGTAAACACATTTGGAAATTAAATCATTGCTGCACTGTATGTTCTGACTCATCGCCGTCTGTGCTGTGGTGAACATACTGTACTGTTTAGACAGAGAGGCTGGATTTAATAAACAGATTAGATGGGGATTAGCCAACTTGGGAGGTTTTTTTTTTTTTTTTTAATGGCAAACTTGGAGTCGTAACAATAAATGTTGACCCCATCTGACACATATCACCAGTCTGTATACCTCAAGCAGGCCCAGCATGAGTCAGTTGCTGGCACCACCTGTGTGTGAATTTATAAGGGCAGGGCGTTGTTCCTGGTGCTTTAACTTTCCAAATCAAACACACATGTGCCACAGATTCCATAAAAGTCAGGCAGTGGCTCTGTATTTCCCAAACAACACAGAAAATGCTTGAAATGCACTAATTTGTGTGTATATTTGAACGTTAACATGTCATTGTCGAATTCATTGTAATGCGCTGTTATAATCACAAGCGAGACCGCGGCGACGAGGCTCACGTTGGTGCCACAGTTAACAACCTTTACACCAAATTAAACTCTGATCTTTCTTCCTGGCTGAACACTTTTATTTTTTTTACCCACAGTGCACAGGGTGTTTAATCGGTCCTTTAGTTGCGTGAAAAATGACTGGCTCGCGCTCTTACAGAAACCTCCCGACCGCTTTGTTTCCCCATCGCTCTCCTAAACCCCCAAAGAAATAAACTGCAACCGCGGTTGGGGAATATCTCCTCTAATTGAACGAGGTGTGAAAATGTTCCAGGATTAGAGAAGCTGGACGAGGGCGATCTTTCTGATGTGTGAGGCCATTGTCCACTTTCCATTAAAATGTCAACAAATTCTCCAGTTAATGTTCACTTAAGACTTTCCCACCGAACTCGCAGAGCTCTGGGTCGAAACCTGAGAACACCAGACGGTCAACTGTGGATGTGTAGCAGCTGCACCTGTATATTTGCACACGCACGCACACACACACACACACACTACAACACACAATTGCACAGATGTTGCTCCTGGACATTCCCGGTAGACAATCGTAGAGAGAGGGGAGCGGATGCCAAGTGGTGACAGCATTGCCTCATCTTGTGTGTGTGTGTGTGTGTGTGTGTGTGTAAGCCTATTTGACCTGAGTCTGTATTGGTTATTAGTGTGTGTGTGGGTGTTTCTGTTTACATACAGAAAGAGTTCTGCAGAAAGTCCCTGAAAGTTCTGAAAATCAATCATTACGTGAGAGAAGATCATTTCAGATTTCTGTGCCAGAATAGGGTTTAATAAACCAGATATTTTTTTTTTTTTTTTTTAAAGAATAGCCTGGAAATTTAGTCAAGAAATTTTTTTTACAACTATTACAAGACACACGTTTAGCTCAGTGCTCCAGTTTACTGCTGTCAAACCCTCGTCCTTACCTTCATCACACAGGTTGAGTTTGGACAGGTTGTGTCCGTCGTAGGCCTCCTCATACATGGAGCCGCTCTCCCTCTCCTCATACGTACTCAGATACATGGCCTTGTTCTCCATCTCCTCCTGACTGAAGAGACAAGATACACACAGTGAGATCTGCTGAAGCTGGTATACATTATAAGATGTAGCATCAACAAGACCAGGTCAAAACCTAGTATATGGCCGGAGCATGTCTGGTTCATGGTGCACAAACTGGGTCAAGTCATTACTGGGGTAGTCGGTGGAAGAGCTTGCAATATGAAATCCTTGCTATTAAATGCAAAAAAAGCTAAAAAAAACCCCAAAAAACTGAGGGGATGGTCGCCAGAACATTTTTTGGGACATTTTTAAGATTTTGTGACAGTTCCAAGTCATGTTCCTGTGACAGAACCAGGCTATCCAAAACATTTTTCCAACACTTTTCCTAAGCCTAATCAGGTGGTTCTGTGGCTCACCAGACCAAAAGAAAATCGGACCTAAAGAGAAGTTTTAACCTATGCATGCTTCATAGAAATGAGCACTGCCTCCACATATTCTGGAGATAAGTTTGACAAATATAGGTGCTTTAATGCAGCTGCAGCACACTTTCCCTGCATTGTTTTGGGTCTGCCTGTCCCTTAAGAGGCACTGCAAATCAATACAAAGTTATTCGCAGTCACTAGCTTTATTCTATGTCTGAGTGCTGATGGGATAGTGTCTATGGACACTGCTAGGACCCACAGCTCATTAGGAGTCACTGACTTGTTTGATGAATATGAAAATAATGTTAATTATGTGATAATAATCAGATCCAAACCACATGAACAGCTAAGTTCCAGATGTTCAAAATTCTCATCTCAGATATAAACACTCCTTATGGCTTTGGGTTAGACACATAGTGAGGTTTAGGGTTATGAAGCGCACTCTGCCATTGAGGGTACGACAGGTGTACTGGACAGGTATAGAGATTTAAATGAGTGTGTTTGTTTGCGTTGGTGCCCTCTAGTGCTGCGACACAGTTGTGAGAGCTCTGACTGTCTCAGTTGCACTTTTTGAGTCACGGCACAGTCAGACACACAAATTATGTGTGCACACACACACACACACAGTCGCACACAAATGTAGATCCAAGCTAAACAAACAGGAGGAAATCCTCGTGGTGTGAGCTCTGTGGTTGTCTCCAGACCAGCGTTATGTGATTTGTTTCTTCCGCCAACAGAGTTGGACAGCGGTTGTGTTTTTGCCACATTTCATCTGTCTGCTTGCCTTTAAGCAGGATAATAAAAAAGGAAGCCCTGAATGAATGTGCATAAAGCACTGCAGAAAGGTCTACCACAGGGCGAGAAAAGAGCTTTTTCATCTTTTATATAAACTACACGAGGAGTGTATGTGGAAGTGGCTGCTGCGTCGGCAGAGGTAACCCTTCATTTAATGCAAACTACATTGAGGTGCTCAGTTCTGATGGAGACAAACCGCGACTGCTCCGACAATTTTTCCAAAACATGCTACAGTGTTTGGACATCAGCCCAAATGGAAATGGTTGCTCAACAAATACAGAGCAGATAGCCACAAAGTGAATCCATCCATTCACACATCCCTTTTCCACCATTTATCCATGTTGCGCTGGCAGCAGAAGAAGTGAAGCGGCCCACATCGCCACGTCCTCCAACCCTTCCTGGGAGGTACTGAGGTGTTCATGGGCCAGCGTGTTCCAAGCCTGCCCCTTGGTCTCCTCCCAGTAGGATCCTGAAGGAATCCTGATCAGATGCCCAGGAAAAGCCTCAACTAAGCCCTTTCAACACAAGAAAACAGCTGCTCCTCGCCGAGCTCCTCATCCTGTCCGTCAAACTTGCGGACTTGTGGATTTCCTGCACAATCAGTGAGGAGTACACTGGGCTCACATCACATGGGAAGGATGGCAGAGTTGGGGGAGATTCTCTTGCTGACCATGAGGCATCCACGTTTGCTCGGCTTTACAGAACTGCTGTATTATTAAGCATCATGTCAGCTACATGCAAGCTTTTTAGAAAAGTTTCCCAGTTGTCATTACGACTTAGGTGATTTGGAAACAAAACCAAAAGGTTAGAGTAACGCCCACATCACTATGGGCACTGCTCAGATCTTCCAGTTGAAATAAAAGCGTACCCTTCAAATAATTACCTAAAGTTTTACATTTGACAAATAAAACATAATGATGAATACAATGCTAGGGGTAATTGATAATCAGAACATTTCAAGTTCACTGTTTCAGTGCACTAATGTCATTTTAGACATTCAGATTAACTATTTAAGAGATCTGCAGTGATGAGACATTTTCGTAGGACAACCCTGAAGTTAGCATCGCTGTGGGTCCCTCCAAAGTGAGGGATTTGGTATTTTTCCATTGGATTTTGTATTATTGGAAACTATTGTGGCAAAAAAAAAAAAAAATAATAATGTCATTGGCACATTTTGTTCAGCACGATCATTTTCACAGATGAACACCATGATTTTGATTTTATGATTTTGGAAGTGAAAACCTGGAAGTGAAAAGCTAATATTAGGCTATGAACAGACTACATCACGGTCACATGACTTCAACATCACCAGAGGAGTCTTTGTGCAGCAGGATGACGTTTATGTCCAAGACAACTTCTGTAGTCTAATGTGTCTCTTGTTAGCAGCTGCCTTTTTTAAAGACACATTAATGCCTTTTCATTCAAACGCATGGTATGTACTGACATTTTTATGTCGCAGAACAAAAAAATGATAATATCTTAGCTCAATGACTTCAAGACAATAGAACCGGAAGTGTGAAAACGCCAACTTGTTTCTGGGTTTAAGACTCTACACTGCAAAATAGTCTGCCTCCACAACGTGTATCGGCATCCGCCATAAAATTCCAGCAACCGGTCGGGCTCCGTTGCCTTACGCAGCTGTGATGTAGGCATCTCGAGTATTTGAGCACATATGGATTACGAGAGGTGAAAAATGAAGAGTGCTCTGACAGATACGGCCGTGGCAGCGTTCCAACATATACTCCCTTTCAAAATCAGAAGCTGAACGGGCACATAAATCTGCTGAAAACATTCAGCGGGGGAGGAAGCTGTCTCAGGAGCCACTTATCTTCACAGGGAGCGATTCAGTCTTCAGCACATGGCTGACAGCGTCATCCGAGCAGGTGATGAGTTTGCATAATCTCGCGTGCAAATTTATGGCGGCATAACTCCATTTTTGAGCAAAAGCAGATTGAATTTCACATTTTGTTTGTCAAGGCTTTAGCTGACAACGAATCGCAATCAGTTTCTCCCCTCATGAACAATGGACTATTTGCTCTGAGCACGTTTGCTCCTCTAGTTTGGGGTTTGGGTTAGTTTCCCACGCCACACATGATGTAAAACAAATATGGCTGCCATATGAATAAAGTGAAAGGGATCACAGAACAAATAGATAAGCCTCGTGATGGAGAGATTGAGTCGGACGTCTCTGAGGGATAAAATTAAATCTGCAGCGGCCAGGAGTCAGTGGGTGTTAAACTCCCAGAAGCCCCGGTGGCAGATTTGTGAGTGTTTGACAAAGTCGTTAAAAAGCGCTCAGTCTGGACTTTCTCATTGGGGGGGTGGGGGTCACGTTGACATTTAGACTGGCAGGAACCATTATGGCTGCTAGGAGATCCCAGTGAACCCTCCGTACTCCTGCATGTGTGTTTGTGAGGTGAGTTATCTTCTAATTACATTTAAGTTTGGCTGTTGTTAACAGCTTATCGCGACTCAGCTGGGCTCTGCTGGTCAGCGCCAACAGAGGACGGTGGGAAAGCAAAGAGTCACCCTCGGTCAGCGCAACTGTGGACAAAATAATAGGAGCATCAGTGTCAAGTCTAAAGCACGAAACAACAAAAGCAGGTGGACTCAACAGAGACACTTCCAAATCCTCCAGGAGCAGCATGAATGTTTGGCGGATGTACGTGACTGCAAACCACAGATATGCTGAAACTTTGTCATTCACTCTGCTCAGTTCTACACATTTCTGTTGCTGTGCTGGTTAGGCAAGGTTTAGGCACAAAAGACCCCGTGGTAAGGGTTAGAAAAAGATCATGTTTTGGCTAATTCTGTTGCCACAAACACGGCTGGAAATTGTCCTGATGTTTTATTGTTAGTTAGTGCTTACAAATGTGGAGACCCTGAACCGGTCAGGGTCCATATTTACAGTACTTGTTGGGCGGTGACCTCTAGTGGTTGGTAATTATTACAGCTGCAAAGGAGGAAGTGAGGCGAAGTGGTTTAAGTGGTTTAGAGAGGATGGCATGGATGGATGTTCAGGTTAAACAACTACACGATTTTTAATCCAGTAGACCTGCCTTGGTGCCCAGTGTGCCCACATAGGGCAGTGATCGTGCTTTATTCCCTGCAAAATCTACCAATTACAGAATTATTGTTTGCTATATATATGTGAAGGGGATCTTTAATAACATTTTGAAGCCATATCTGAACCGACCTTTTTGGTGGAAAATAGAACATTGCATTTTCTTTTTTTAGCCTCATTCAAATTCTTTCCAAATTCCAAAGTACAGCGCACTACGAGGAACTTTCAGCCGGTTATGAAAGTCTCACGTTTACTCTGATGCCTCAGTATGACCGACCTGAGCTGACAAGACCATCAGCCATAAGACTGACTATTTCTACACAGCTATACCTGATGCCTGTCAACAGGTCAGAGTCCAACTCTACCGGGTCAGATAAGTCACCTCATAAGATTAAAACATTTTCTTAAGGCTGAGGGTTGACAGGGTTATTGGCTGAGGAGTCTAACCACCTGAGAAAAGAAGCTGTAGTCTGGTGGTACGGCACTAAAGTGAAGTTTAGTCTGTATTTCTTCATCCACATGCCCTCCAGGATAAACAAATATGAAAGTTCCTTGTAGCAGCTTTAAGTATCAAAAGCAGAAGTACTTGTTCTGCAAAGTGCGGCATTATCTTGCTGTTATTCCTGAGGCATTTACTGCTGCATCAGATCAAAGTGGAGCCGGATTTAACATCTTCATTGGTCAAGGGGCTCCCAATCTCAGGCTCTGACCCTTCCACCGGGTCACAGGGTAACTGAGATGTCACAGGGAGATGAATGGGGGAGGAGCAAAGAAGACACAAAATTCTGAAACACAAATGTATCTAATCTTTCGACTGAGTTGAGTCTGAAGCCCTTGTTTACATGGAAGCGTGTGAGAGGTTAAGAGGGGAAACGTTTCTCTGGTGGAAGTGCTGACAACTCAGAGAGACATCTTTAACGTGACAAGGAGCCTCAACCGGACACTGCTGCTTCGTGAGAGGTCACGAGACAAGAAAGGCTCCGAACCACTGCTCTAATCTCTCATAGATTGTAATTTCTAAAAGGTATACTATATGATTTTCATGCTCATTTGAAAAGCACACAGAAAACTTTAACTAGTTGCTTTCCACAACCGCGGCTGACACATGGGACGAGCGAGGCAGACTGTGGCTGTTGGGTGAACTTGCAGTGTGAGAGAGAAAGAGAGAGACTGGTGAAGATTCACTCAGCGAGACAGGAAGTAATTATCTTGTCATGCGTCGTCGCGAGATTTGCCCCCAACTGAGCATCCGATTGTCTGCAGGTCAGGGGGAACCAGCCTGTGTGGTCTGTGGCAGAACCGCTAAAGAGCATGTCCAAAGATTCAACAGAACAAGCAGCTCCATACTGTCAGTTCACACAAAAACACGTTTAAAAGTCAGTGCACGTCTGATGTGACATATTCAGCCATGTAATTATCAGAAGCAGGGAGCTCAGTTGGAGTCCCCTGAGGGCACCGTCTCCCTCCAAAGCCCTATGGACAAACCTCCCATGTCATCGCTCAATCATCCATGTGCAACATTAACCCATTTCTCTCAGTTAATTATAGGCAGAGATACTTCACCCATGACCGCTGAAACACAAAGCAGCAATTTTCCTGCGGATGAGCTCCACTGAACGTGCACTTCCTGTCCTGTTAGTGAGCTCTGTATCTGCTGTCAATCTGAGTCTAACCGCAATAAATACTTCACAGATGTCAAACAGTTTGCCACCTTTAAAGGTCAAAGTGTGACTTATACTGAACACAGCCTTACATCATGTGGTGATTTTAGCGCTTAGGTGCTGAATAAATCACTTTAACCTGTTGACTCTCAATGCAAAGAGGCATTAATCACTAAAACACAAGACTTTGCAATGTTCCTTTATGAGTAACTTTGCTGGCATGCGACTAAGAGCTTACTTATGTGGCTTTTTAAATACCAGAGCTCCCCAGTGGACTATACATCTTGCATGGCAGGTGACACACAGTCTACTGAAGTCTAAAGCAGGTGCCAGCACTGCACAATCAAAAGAGAATTTAAAGCACTCTAAGTAAAGTTTAAACACTCAGACTGAGATGAATCTAGTAGATTAAAAAGTCCCCCCCTCTCTCTCTCACCTTGTCAGCTGTCAAATGGGAGAAGAAGTCACAGCTCCACGTTGCTCATAATTCCCCTGAAGAAGCTGCCTCTGGAAGCTGTTACTCCAGACTTTTCTTTCCGATCACTCAGTCAGCTGTCAAACTGTCACCCAGCACTGCATCAGATGAATCGCCCAGTCAGAGGGAGACACTGCAGCAAGCACCCGTCACAGACTGACAGACAAGACGGCCAGACAGTCAGCAGCTCTGCATGTAAAGCCGACCGAGCTCAGTCATTTGCAGTAATATACCCACAACATCGTCATGTGACCATCACAAAACTCCAGCTGAAGTTTGCTGAGCCCGCTGGACGAGCAGCTGCTGGAGAGGCTGAGAGGAGAACAAGAGGTGCTGTGGCGCCACCTGCTCTACGCTGGCGCCCTCTGCTGGCAGCAGGGGGTACACCAGTGGGCAGGATAGGTTTATAAGGACTCATTTTATTTTAAAAGTGACAAATAATACACACAGAGAGGACAGAAATGTTGTACAAAAAAAGTACCCCAAAGTCATACTTGAATAAATTAAAGCTGAAGTTTAAATATATTACATTGGTAAAAGTAAAAGGAACCCATATGAATAGTACTTGAGTTTGTAAAGTATTGCAATTTTCAGTTACTAAAAAAAAATAAAACTAATGGAGTAAAACGTACGAGGATTATAGGTCCAATCAGCCACATCAGCTACAGTCAACAACAGCAAGGAGATGAGCGAAATTCCCCAGACTGCACCCCCCTCAGCACCTCCAGTTCTCACATCCATGCATACGAGCCCCCCCCCCCCAAAAAAAACGCAACAGAACAACTTGAAAGAAGCCATAAAGAACACTTTTACATGAAGGCAAAGCGTAAACTTGTGTGTAGATGTTTTTACTATGATGCCACATTAAGTAGCCTACAAGTAATGTTTTAATGTGATTTGATTCAACACGATACAATACGTGCATGTACAGCACAGCTACCCATGTTTTAGACTGCACCTGAAGGCATCTCGAGCAGCTCTGCAGCGGAAGGAGCGCGCCCTGCTGAGTGGGCGGAGCCAGGAACACTTCACGGACTGAACAGGTACAGACAAGGGTCGCCATTAACACTTTAACAGTACCAACCGGACCGGAGCCGAGGTAAATATGGCTTATAGCTCACCAGAAACACTCGGAAATCTCGTGAATATGTCAGTGTGTTGTGTTACATTCAGTCTGTTATGATAACTGATGTTATTGACAGACAGCTGTTGATGGGTGACTGTAAAGCGTCTGGGCGGGGCCGTCTATCTTCTTATGTACACATGACGACACGCCAAACTCTATCCAAGATTTTCACATTTTGACTCGTGCGTTTACCAGAGCAGGTACCTGCCTGTTACAACACGGACAAGACGTGTGAGAGACACTACTTGAATTCGGCAATAGGACGTCTATTGGAACATGCCTTATATGGTCAAAATGTTAACATTTGGAAACAGTTTTTTTTTTACAGTGTGACCGTAAGGTAATGAAGTTTTGGATGAAGTGATGGGTGATGTGTCTCCATTCACTAAAAGGAGACGAAACCAAGCTCTAATTGTTTGATGTATGAACAGAAAGTGGTGTCAGTCTCCAGTCACAGGAGAGGGACTGCACCAAGGCCAGGTGGCATCATGCTGAACTCAGAAAAGCTGCAGATTAGAGAGCTGGAGTTAGAGCACTGAACAGTAACTCTTTCAGAAAGGCTTACATTACAGGACGTGGAGTAATTCTGCAAGGCTCCACAAGATGGTAGAGCTACACCTTGGGATGCATGAAGGTAGAGCGCAGCCTGCAGCTTAAATACACAGCTTGTGTTTGTGGTCTAGATTTGGTTCCTTGCACAACATGAGATCAGGCCCATTTTAACTGTTGGGTGTCCAAGCTTCATTTCCAGGACGAGTGGTTGTGTTAAAGAGGGAAAGAGAATCCAGCAGAGCTGCTGGATGATTGCTGTCTCAGGGTTACACAATATTTGTATGAAAATGTTAATATTCACTTGTTTCCTAGTGGAATGTAAATCTGAATGAATGTCACAGTATTAAGGCTCTGTTTATAATTTTGTAATTTAAACTATAGACTGTATTTTATTCAAGCAAAGCTGTGTAATTGCCTGTGCCTCCGTGCTGAATACTGCTTTGGCTGGAGGCATAGTGTCCACCCCGACCCGTTCTTGTGGATGCAAAACAGTTACAGGGATTCAGATTTGGTACAAATGTCCACTTGGACATCAAGGATGAATTTGAGGATTGGCAGGAAAAGGTCAGAGGTAGAACCAAGTTAAATTTTCTCCTAGTTTTTTTTTTTTTTTTAATCTGTGTGAAAATCACTTTATTTTTGTTTTTACTGGGGGAAAAAAATCACTTCCGTTCTACACATGAATTTCTTTTTCTCTCCTCTTCACTTATTCACGGATGGATAAATTAACAGACTTTTACATTTAAAAAAAAAATGAATGATTATCACAAAACTTTTATTCTCCCCAGTAGAAAAATAGAAAGCCACAATTAAGATCACTTAGAAAAAGGATCACAGGGAACATGTTATGTGAACAGGCTACCACAAGGCTGAAATTCCAGTTTTTTTCTTTTTATGACAGAGGGAGTTTGTTTGTATTCCTCAAGGAAGGAATACAAAAACAAAATGTTGTTTTTCTATCGACACTAAAGCTCAGGTAACTTACAAAAAATGTAATTATACCCATGTCTGCACAAGAGATAGGATAGAAAAGTAATAAGAAGCACCCTCTCCACACACTGCTGCGATGGCAGGATATCAAAACCAAAGGCACAGTCACGTACAAAGACGGATAAACAACGACCAAACAAAGTGTTTTTCTCCAAGTTTGGGGAGAGTGTTCGCTATTTAAATAAATTGATATCACCCACAGTGATATTAATGCACGGCTTTGTGCTTACAGCGCCACATTATTTTTAATTCCAAGAAACACACAATACAGTTTCCGCTGTTGTCTGTGAAATGAAGTTGCCAAGAAAAAAACTTTCCAGCGCTGCCCACACATTCGCTGGAGCTGGCTGGAGCTGTACCTCGAAGCTCCATGAAACTGTCAGAGTAGAAGCAGAAGGTGGCGGCAGGAGCAGATGATATGAAAGGTGGAGCCATACAGAAAGACATGAGCGATTAAAGCGCTTCAGTTCAGCCGTAGAACACTTTTAATATACATTTATAGACGACCCATTTGAATTAAACATTAGCCAATAAGGCGCAGTTAAATATAGTAGAGAGAGGTGGGATGTAAAAACCTATCACGCAGTCAAGCAAGTGGTACAAAAAGCCAATTTTCCAGCCTGCTTGCTGCTGTATATTACTTTTGTGTACAAGTGACTTTATCCCCCTGCAGATACAGACTCATTCAGACCCGTTTTGGGGGCCGTGTACTTGAAGAAACGCCATCCTAAGGCATAAAAACTAAAGTTATTGACAACAGTAAGATTTTCTTTCCCCTCGGCTCACCCCGACTCCGAAGAGAAGTCTCCTCAGTGTCTTTGCCCCGGTGTAAAGGTCTTCACTCTCTGTATGTCAGTTACTCCGCTGGGACCTCGTTACTGCCCCGGCCAATCACGCATCCCCCTTAATTAACACAGGCAATTACGTTCCTATATTTATAACCCAATAACTAGACTGGGCCCGCTGAAAAGGTCACATCAACAGTTTAGCAGTTTTCGCCCTATAGCAGTGCAGCCCAGGAGGATATAGCTGGGAGGAAAGCCAAATGAACCGGAGGCGTACAGGCAAGTTTTTCTTAAAAAACCGCAGAACTTTTTTTTTTTTTTGACCTCGGGAGAGCCGGAGCTGCTCGGTTTCACCTTGCTGTTGCGTTCGGCTCCGAGGAATTCCTCAACCGTGCTCAGCTATTTGTCATCGTGTTCAGCACGTTGTTGGATTAATCACTGGAAAATAGGCTTATAGTGTGTTAGAAGGTGACACCACATGAGAAGGAGAATTTAATCCAAAGCGCCAAATATCAAGAGAAACTGACATTTCCTCACTTTTTTGAGGGTCTACCGCAGACAACAATGTCCCCCAGCCCGCTGTGCCCGAGGCAAAAACCTACACATGAGCTGCTGCGGTGGGACGGCTGCACGTCCACAGTGACGGAGGCTGAATTACTCTGCTCACATTCTGGCTCAGTGACCTTTAATAACCACGGTAACACTTTTCAGGGTTATTTTCAACACAGTGCTCCTGGTGTTCAGCAGGGTTTTAACAGTATGTGATTTTCATGTTGCAAAAACCATCACAGTTTCACAATATCACTTAGGGTATCACACAGTTATTATCAAGGATCATTATCAGTTCCAATGACAATTAAAGGTGTTATATGCAAGAAGTGGCCACCTGTCGAATTCATGCTCCAAACAAATAGGAGCAGATTACCCTAGAGAAACTGCTAACTGCTGCTAAATACCTGCTGTTAGCTAGTAAGCACACTCAACAATACAGCTAGCGGTTGTATTAGCTGTGGATTAGCTCTGGACTGGGATCTCGGTGCATTGGGGGAGTGTTAGCGATGTTTTTTAATCATACTACCACTGTAAAACCGCTTGCAAGTTAGCATGGTAACTTGAAAACAATAACTCTGCAGCACAGTACAGAGACATCTTGACATCATGTGACAACTTTTATTTCTGCACATTGTGTTAGTAATTAATTTATTTCTGATTTCTTCAAGAAACTTGTTTTGTAATAACACTTAATGGTAGAATTCAACACTGTGGCTAAAGCAAATGTACATTGTATGACAGTCATCAATTTTCATAAAGTAAACCTTGGAAATGTTTTGAATATACAAACAGGTGCCTCTTAAATGTGACATTTTCCTTCTTTGCTATGTTTCTTATCATTCTTAATGAAAATATTTGGATTATGAACTGTTGTTTGTACAAAACAAGCTATTTAAAAATGACATTTTGGATTCTGTGAAGTTCTTAAGCACTTTTATTGCTTTTTTTTCTCTTCCAGAATTCGAGCACAATAGTAAACTGAGAAAATAATTTACAGCTCAATCGAGAATTGATGAGTGAGAACAGGGGCCACTTGGAAAACATTTGGCGCAACGCAGCCTTTAAGATTGTTCTCTTTACTGTGCGTCTCTTTGCCCTCTCAGGGTGCTGCTGAGGTGGTTTCAGGTGCGATGGACTTGTCCAAGCGAGTATCACTGTGGTCGGTGGAAGACGTGCTGGAGTGGGTGCAGGAGCAGCATCCAGCCCACATGAACACGCTCCAAATGGCCATCATTAAACACGCTATATCAGGTACAACTCAGATAAGAAGATCCACACATCTATAGGCCGTAAATTGTTTTGCTAAATAAGATTTTTGCCACACCTCATTTACACTCGCTACACACGTCCAGTCTGTGAATAAATACGCACACACGAGCGTCTCTGTTCCAGGCCGTGCTTTGCTGAGATTAAAGGATCATCACCTGGAGCTCCTCGGGGTGGAGGCTGAGGAGCAGCAGCAGGAAATCTTGCAGGATCTCCTCCTCCTCAGAGTTCAGGAAGAAATCAATGAACTCAATGACATCTGCGCTGGTGAGAATGCCAAACCACTTTATCTTCAGGGTGTAGCTGAGTGACACACTTACAAAACAGTCGCAGGAGAGCAGCTGTTTGTAACGCTGCTTTTGAAAACACTGCGAGAGTGATGTTAGTCGAGCAACATTCCCACGTAATATGTGTGGACATCCACACGGAGTCACGCGAGAATATACAGGATATTAATGATTCGCTGGCTGGTTTCTCCTAACAGTTGGAAATACACATTTTCAAACTCAGGCATATATTAAGTGTACAAAAACAGACTTCATGACCAACATATAATTCCCGTGCAGCGTGTGTGTCCATTAACAAAAGAAAGCCTGCTGACATCTTATATTTTCTCTCTGTTTTGCTCTGCAGAGTGTTTTTCTGAATAACAGGAAATAAATAACCTCAGAAGAAACGCAACATCCTTTTTCTTTTTCTTTTTTTTTTTTTTGATTTTCCATCCATTCATTCATCCCTGTGAAGGAGAGATGGAAATAACAAGTCAAGGTGAAGAGAGAGAAGAATCAATGAAGAATGAAGACAGAAAGAAAAACCCATTTCCTGTGTGAAATCAGACCTGTGCAGATGGATGAGATTGGTTTTTGTCTGACTGTCTTTCTCTGATACCCTCTGTCCATTAGTCTCTGTCTTCCATCTTTCGCTATCCTGGGTTTGCATCCCATCATCTCATTAGGACGTATGTTTAGCTAGGCTAGTTATGGAGGTTTTGGGACGATGTCACAGGTCCGGTACTGAAATATCTCAACAGCTGTTTGATGATTCGTAATGAAACTTTGTACAAACATTCATGATCCCCAGAGGATCAACACTGCTGTGGTCTCCCACATACTGTGCTGCATGGATGACATTTTCCTGAAGGCCAACGCGGACGTTCGCCCTGGTTCCCCTCAACAAAAGGCCTTTGGGATTTTTCCATTTGATTTTGGATTACTACAGAACACAAGCTTAAGGCCGAAACAGCTACACCATGGTCAAATGGCTTCATGTGTGCACACGCGTTCTGCTGCACTACACTATAGAAACCCTAACTATAAATTGATAAATCTACATGTTGGTGCATTGGGGTCAAAATAGTTATCACATTAAGTCTTTCAAAACAGACTTCTTTCTTTCTGTATTGTACAACAAAATCCTGCGAATACCAATTCAAGATACCCTTTGACTTCAAGACAAGGGGACCAGAGTTGCAGAAATAGTAATAATAATAATCATCATTTTGGGATTTTAGGACTCCTTCAGCACTCTGTGTGGTTTTCAGTCAACTTTTTAATGACCATGTTCCTGTTGAGTTTTCCACTGGCACCATCATCAAGTCCTGCGAGATTACCGTCAGCCACAGGTGCACCTTAGTAGTGTTTAATAGTTAGAATTAGCGGACGTGATCATGCTAACGTGGGAAAAAAAATGCCGGTAAACATGGTTAAAGGATTTCTATGTAACAATTTCCAGCAATTTACACGTAACAATCGCTTTTTTTATGGGCTGTATCTGAGCAGAGGTCCTCGGGTGTCTCGTCTCGGTAGCGAGACGAGTTTAGAAATGGAGTCCGCTAACGACTACACTAACAAGCAGCGCCCAGAGAAACACAGAAGTTCCACAGAGCTCCTTTAACTTGCAGAGCATGAGCTTGTTGATGATTTCATTGTGAGCACGTTGCCATGACAGTGTTAACATTTAGCCTGCGTCCATCAGTTTTCCCTTGTAGTCCAAAGAAGAACACATTTGATTTGATTTGATTGCATCGTTGAAAGCTTTGATAGCACACTGTCATCATTATAGCCATAGGCCAAATAGCATGGGCCACCTGTTTATAGGAAAACAGGGATATAACAGGAGTAGCAGAGTTTTTATCTTCACATGTCTGTGTGTCATATTGTAAAAGCTGGATCGAAACAGTAAAACCTCCCACTGTTCTCTCTCTCACACTGGCACTGACTGAAATTTTACTTTAAAATCCACTTGGTTGGTTTGAATCTCCTGCTTTTATTTGAAACATTTGTCCTTTTTGACTGATAATCACAAAAATACATTGTTGTTAAAGAAAAAGACTTTCTGGATTTGCTTTTTTTAAAAATCTGGCTGCAGCTGAAAGAATCATAACTCGCGGATGTCCTTAATGCTACTGATCCGCATTTCCTTTTTAAAAATGCCCTATTTCCTTTATTTATGACATTGGCCTCATTTCAGTTTGAATTATAGGCATCAGTACTACTGTGCATTTGTATTACTTAAGGTCATGTCTGTTTCCGAGCGTTCTTTTGTGGCGGTGCTACAGTACGGTTGGTTGAATTAAAAAACTGCTGCTTTGGCAACAAAATCCTGCCTGCTGAGTTTCTTTTTAATCTCTTTGGCAGAGAGACTCTCCTCAGACTTCAGTTGTTCTTCTCCTGTGTGATCGTCAGTCATTTCTCATCTGTCTGCTATAACTTCCACAGCCTCACGCCTCGCACAGAGACCCAGCGTCCAACTAAAAACTTTAGTTCCTGGTTGGTTCACAACCGACTGCAGTTAAAGGTGTCGGACTCTTGTTAAATAAAGGTCGTACAAAAGTACAAAAAACAGATGACACGACAAAACAAATCATTGTCTTTATTTTAGTTTTTGGACCATCAGCTTTAACCAGTTAATGTAGCGTGTAGAATGTAGGAGCTTATAAGCTTCTTAATCATCTCTTTCCATGCTGCATATTTTATATTATCTTGTTTGAGACACATTCAAACTCTCCTGTGCATCGTTTTATTCACATGTCCTCCACATTCAACCTTAAGTAGTTGATATGCCTGGCAATGTTTGAATCTCCACTTGAATTTATGATAAAGTTCCTTTTGTTTGTCCGGACTGCGCAGGATGAATATGTAAGGACTGACCTGCTGCTGGGTCAGAGAGAAACACGGAAAAACAAGAGGGAAAAACACTTCTATACACCCAAACATCTGTTTGTGCTCCCCAGAAACGTATATAATTAAAATCATGCTCTCAGACTCTCTGTCTCACACACAGGAATGCAAAGAGGCAGGAGGACAAGAAACAACCCGCCTATGAAAACACAATACGTGAAACCTGGAGTGGGAGTGAGGGCCCGAGAGCGTGTTTACAGCGGTGCTTCCGGAATATCAAACTTCTTATCGTGACCTTTCCTCTCTTTTTCTTTCTGTGTCTGGGCCTGATAGTGTCTGTGTGTGTGTGTGTGTATATGTGTGTGTGTGCCCGAGAGTGATTAATACCCCAGGAGATTGTGTGACATTTGATTTGGCAGGGCGTGGCAGGGGGAGCGCTTACTCAGCACCAACGTAAATCCACCTCACTGATGGAGTGTGTGTGTGTGTGTGGGGGGGGGGTGATGAAATACATCGCCGGCTCTGATGAAATGAAAGCTGAGACGCTAAACACACAAATGCAAATAATGTTACTTCCTCTTTTCAGAAAGTCACACCACAAGACGGGATTGTATTGACCAGAAGGTAATACGACCTAAAGCTGTGGACTTTAAGACATATGCATCTGAAATACAAGCACACTTACCAAGATTCTAAAAACAGAATACTCAATACATTATATGGCAGAAGTATGTGGACACCTCAACATTATGAGCTTGTTGGGGACCATATTTAAAATCTACTGACATGAATCTGAATAAGAGGCTGTTAATTGTGTCTCGGGTGAAACCAAAAGTTCTATTATTACATACGTAGCACTAACGTACTTGTCACATTAGGACATTCCTACTATTGTAGGCCACCTGACGTCGTAATTTCCTGCGTTCCCAAAACTCGTAAAATGCGGCGGTGTTCAAATGACACGAAAAGCTTGAAACGTGACGACATGACACACGGTGTCTTCACGCCACCCGCGATCACGCTGCCCATTCACCCAGGAGAACGTGTTTGGAAACAGAGGGTGGATAAAGAAGCCTGACACTCGGTTGCTGTTCCAGTTAATGTTAACAGCGTTTGCTGTGGTTGAGTTCTGGTCTTGTGCTGGACGGTCAGTGCTTTTCTACCAAATCCAGAAAAAAAAATAAAAAATAAGTTAAAAAAAATCTATTAACTTGGCTTTAGGGATAATTGTTGTAACAGGGAAGTGCTCTCCCCAAACTGTACCACACATGCTCCGGATCATCCCACACTGCTGTAGATCCACCAGACTGGTTACACAGATGTGAATTCAGCTTGAAGAGCCACTTGGTCCTGTTTTTTCTTTCAGCCGGACAGATTGAGGGCTGAATCCACACAGAGGCGCGGCCATGATATGACAAAAATACGTCTTTTTTATGTCTTTTCATCGTTCCACCCAACCGACACTGCAGCGGTGATGGCTACCAGGTGTTCTGAGACCATTTCAAACGGGCCGGTTGAGAGTCAGCAGAGAGCCTCCTCCTCCTCCTCCTCCTCCTCCCTCTCAGTCCTTCGCTGTCTGCCAGCCACCACAGCCTCTCTGTCACATTCTTGTGATTTATTCATGGCTGCAGCGGGGGGAAAGACGGATCAATAGATTCTGAAAGAAAAATGAGCGTGCGTCAGGCCATGAGGAGGTGAGGAAAAAAGAGAGGTTCACTGCGAGTTCAGAGGGGATGTGAAAGTTGAAGAGGCCACGTCAGAAACCTGCTGCTCAGCTCACGCCGTGGCGTTCCCGTCGTTCCTTCCTCAAAACGGCAGTAATGCGAAGAGTAACATTATCAGCTGCATGAGTGACTCCCCCCGGGAGCGGTGATTTGTCACATCATGCTTCTGTTGCACCTTGAAAAATTGGCTGTTGGCGTTCAACTTACTTTGAAACAGCAGTTGGTTTGTGAGTCTCTGAGACAGCTGCTGGTGGTGACATGGATTAAGAGAGCGATTTAGTTGCATTCTTGGCTTGATAGTTTGCAAATGTCAGCTAACGGGGACAAGCAGATAACAGTGCGGACCTTAAGCTAACACGACAGGCGGGCACATCACTGTAGACCATGTCAGCTACTTTTAATTAACACAGGTTAACAACCCAACTTTTAATCCTGTTTGGGAGGTTTCATGTTACCACCATTGTTAGGCTTGTAGTCACACCTCATACATTTAACAAAATATTTAACATAACAGTGGTTATGTTAGCTTTAAGGTTAGGTTAAGGTTGAAAAATGTCAGCTACATTCAATGCTAGCGTGGCGTGACATTTACAAGTTACTGGCACGCCAGAATTCAGCTGAAAAGAGATGAAAGTAATGTTATCAAGACTAACAAGCCAATATCAACAAACCACACTTTAAGCTAACGTAACGTTACTAATAAGCTAGGCGGCTGACAATCCAACTTCAATATACATCCAGCACAACAAGCTAACGTAAAACATTATGGGTTCTTTTGATTATTTAAAAATCATTATCCCCGAGCGATCTAAATAGTTTTTGTGATTTTATAGCCTTTATACTATATAAATAAGTCAAAGTAACAAACATTCATTATATGTTATATGAAATTTTTTTAGGCCAGGGTTACTTGAACTTTTTACACCGTGTTACAGATAATATTAGGCTCCAGGTACCACCAGTACTGTATGACCACAATAGTCTTAGAATATGGTAACCCACTGCTTTTGAGAATTCTACATTAGTAGCGTTTCAAACCTTTAATTTAATCTCTGTTTACAATCTTGCCATCACAGGTTTACTGTGCGTGCATGTGCTGATGGAATTATCGGAAAAATGTTTTTCAGACGAGAAAAAATCACTTGAATGTGTTCTCAAGAAAGGTCGGACAAAACAATTTAGAATAGATGGAGAAGAGGGTGGCACACTTTACATCATATGACGCTGATACTATGACACTACTACCACAATCATGTTTTATAAGGTCATTGTTCTAAATACACCAAAGTCAGAGGAACCACACTTAAGCTGGAAACTGGACCATCCAAGGAGCGCATGAATGCAACATCTGTTAGGCATGTAAATAATCCTGGAGGACGTATATGCATGAAATGTGAATGTATGTAACTACTTAGCATGCTGCAACTAAAATGATAAAGGAAAGACAAAACTTATTTCAATCACATCACAGTTGTAATTAGTATTTTCATTCTAAGTTCTGTAGTATGTTGATAGCAGCCTGTTATATGTTTTTAAATTAACTTATTGCATGTTCCAAACGTATTGCTGGGATTCTTCTTGAGTTACATGGATATTATTGCATTATTGTTCAGAGTGCTGATGTACTATTTCATTTTTAGGGTGTAGCTGAGTCATGTTATATTTCTTCCCTGGGAGACAGCTTTCCTGCTGTTCATCTTAGACCTGGCAGGGAAGCACAACACACCCGGTATTAAACTCACACAGTCTAGCGGGTATGATATTTGTGCATTTGAACAATAAGTGCGTTAAGCTCACATTGGCGCATACATCCGCACATCTCAGTGCGTGTCCTGTATATAAAATTGCCTGTGCGTGCGGGCATTTCACAGTGCAAGTGAAACTGTCACTTGAGAGCACCCAAACACCACATCACATTTATTAAATTTTCCCCGAGCCTGCGCCTGCAAAAAAAAAAAAAATAAATAAAAAAATAAAATCACTCTTGGCCCACTGCATCCTGTAGGTAACCAACTGCGGAGCAACAAAATGTGAATCATGGCGTCTGACAAATATGTGCCTTCAAACGTATATTTATATGCTGCTTTTGTTCAGTCAAGATGCAGAACGTGTGGGTGGTGGAGTGAGTTCAGAGAGTGAGGCATCGGCTCCCACAGCAGACCGACCGGCAGCAGAGCTCCTGAGCAAAACGGTGGATTTCAGCCTGCTCCAAGAGAGAGGATTAGGGTGAGCGGATCTAATTGTGGAGAAGGTCATTAACAATTACAGGTAACTGAATGTTGCTGTGAGCAGGTTTGTGAATGGAGTGTTTCGCCTCGGAGTCCCCCAGATTCTCGGTTCTCCAGCTCACCTACCAACCGACAGCGTCCACCACATTGCGGGCTCGGGCAGCGATGCCAGCAGATATAATGCCGTAATATTCATTAGCTTAAAAGACCACTTTAACACCCCTGTCCCTTATTGCGAAGCTACCGAATCTCCTTCAACATTTTAAACATTTTAGCTTTTCAACATTGATGCCGCCGTAAAGTTTTACACTCGGAAAGCTTTCATTTTATTCCCCCGTGGCCCCCAAAAATTGCTGAGATTCAATGTTTCCAGCCACATTCAAACTGGATTTCTGCCATGGAGCTTCTTAGCAATCGAGCTGAAGCGGAAAAAGAGAGACATCCAACAGCTTTTCCCTCCCGAGACTCTTCGTCTCGGCTGTGATCAATGTGCCGTAGCCGGCAAAACTGTCCACACATACAGTCAAACCATCCCCCCCTCGGGGCGAGTGTGGATATACATGGATGAAAAAAAGGGGTCAAGGCAGAAGGAGAGGGATGTATGTCGGTATGCCTTATACACACATAATGTGATAAGATTAATGTATGCATGATGTTTGTTCTAACCCCATGGGGCTCAATTATCGCTCGCTTACGGCGCACTCCCGGTACATTCCCGAAATCGTTGGTTTTATGAGTTATCTGATGAATGTTTTGGGCTGGGGATGCAGTAAACTGCTGCACCTGGTTAGGAGTAAACAGGGGGGAAGGCAGAGCCAGAGGGGGACGATGGAGACAGCAAAAATAAAAAGCAGAATCAGAGCTCCTGCTGAGTTTATTAGCAGAGCACACCTGTTCACAGGCTACAGCAGGTGCCTGCAGCAGACAAGGCTAGACTGAATGTAAATGTGTGTATGTGTGTGTGTGTGTGCGCGTGCGTGCATGGAGTAGTCCAACCGCTATGACCGTCTGTTCCAAAACACACCCATTTGTCAAGCCAAACGAGAGACACAGGAAGGAAGGGAGCAAGGTGGATGAAGTGGCAAACCAGCTACAGCCCCAAAAAGAAAAGAAGTAGAAGAAACACAACACCTTGTACTTTATTACCTGGAAGTGGGAAAATGAGTTTTGTCAACAAATGGCCCATCCATTTCTACCTCACATCGATGGACCCGTGGCACTTGATTTATCTTCTCAGGGTTGGAAGCAATGGGGTGAAAAAAGGGAGAGAGCGGCGACGGGCTCCTGCTGCCTTTTCCATCACAAACGTCGCGACGGCTAAAGCGCTTCTAACCGGGCGTGCGTCAGTTACGGGGGGGACCTCGGATCAGAGAGATTTCACAAACACAACGTCTCAACTATTTCAAACGACTCAGGCAGTAAACATACGTTTTGTTCTCAAGAAGGCAGATGTTTTTTTTTTCAGATCGCGCACACCGGTTTATATTCCCCTCAGAGTTCTGTTCCTGTGGAATCAACTGTGTGGGAAGACGAGGCAGCCGGAGTGTCACTCACACTGTGGAAGGAAAAGCACTGTCGATAGTTGCACACGTCTGCACGGGCATGTGCCGCTCTATTTCGGGGTCTTTGTGGATCTACAACGTGCCTGAACAAGTCTCACGTGACTTCACGACTCAGCCTTTGTGTTAAGATGCTGGTTTAAAACAGTTTTATAGGCTACGCGGGAAGATCGGATCCTTCTGACCGAGTCTGGGTTGTAGTTTGTGACCATCGAAAGCACATAAATTCGGGATTAGACTCATTAGCAACGAGAGGCGCCATCACACCCGGTCACAAATTTTGCTTTTTTATGATGTAAACCTGTTTACAGCTCTGCAGGATTTGTCGCTCTGGCACAAAATAAGTCCAACTATGGCTCAGTAACGCCACCATTTCAAGAATAATTCTAGTATTTTCAAACCCGAGTGCTATGTCTTTTACATATGTGGTGCGTGACTACCAGGTTACAAACATTTTTTTGCAATCGTCCCAGTAGATCACTTTTAGCCAGCAGCCACAAAATGAGCTGCAGAAGCTCCAAGGTGACCCTTATTTTTATTGTTATTTTGTTTTTCAGCAAATGCAGGTGTTGGGGAGATGAGAGAGAACATGAGCAGGAAGCTAATTGTGGTGAATTTTAGTTAAATTGGAGTTTCTGGGCCAGAGCTGACGGTCATTTGTTTTGAGGACTGATGCATAGTTGGAGGGGCTGAGTGTGGAGATGTATTGTGTTTGTTTCGTCTGCACACCTCCTGCGGCTCTGCAGCCAGCCATCGCTCTGTTCTGATCACTGATCCATAATGTTCCTTCTTTGCCTTTTCTTACTGCATTTGTAGTATCTGAGCGGTAACAATAAGCAATGCATCCCTTGATGTAAATAAATGTATAGGATTTCTCTTTCTCCATGATATCAGCTGCTGGTATTTCTCTTGCGGTTTGAGCAACTGAGGTTTGTGTGTTGCCAGCAGAGCGTCCAAGAAGCATTGTCTGTCACTGGAACCAATCCAAGAGTGTTTCAGGATGGAAACGTGGAGTAGCAGGGATCTGAAATGCTGTATGGGATTTACAGTTTTCATGGCAGGGATGATGACCAAAGTACAAAAGTACGACCAAACGGCTGACCAAGAAAAACTTTATTAACAGGACCCATGGACACAGGAGGAAATAAGAGGATACATCAAGAGAGCAAATCAGATTCATTATTTAAGTTAAATATGAAAAAAATCACATTCTCAGTGTATGTTCTCAGTCCAAACACCAGAATAACTGTTGGCCTAACTTATACCTAACTATCACCCCACCATCATCCCTTCAAAACTCTCCATATGAAAGTCACATTGTCAGGCTGCTACTGTAGACTGTACATGTAGATGTACTTGACTTCAACCCTGTTCTCCCTATATCTGTTTTCAGTGTGGCGGGTCACAATCTTTCTCATATTACAGCCAAAAAAACCAACATTGAAGTATGTTTTTTTTGTCAATTTTATTGAGTAATCCAAGCATATGTTTGCTTTGGTCTGAGATGCTGGTGGTCTGGTGCGATATCCAGGGCCAGTAAATGTTTTATACATACGCTAACCTCTGAACACAAAACGTCTGACAGCTGCAGAAAATAACGTTTAATAATTTAGAGCATAACGACAAAGTGCACAAAACACAGCAAACAGTCGCTAAAGCGACACGGAGCGCAGCAGCCCACGCGTGTGTGTGTGTGTGTGTGTCTGAAATGATACGACGTGTAAGTGTTGTGGATCCGGGTGTCATGTTGATCAAGATAATCACATAGTACAGTCAACATCAGCGTCATGATGCATGCTCTCCTCAATGCCTGCTTGCTCCTCAAATGGATTACCTCCTAAATTATCCCTCTTCACAGACTCACTCGAAAATGTATGAGAACGTCATTCATCTGGCTCCACATAAATATTTTACTCCGGTTAGTCAGTGAGGCACAGCTCCGACTATAAATCAAAATTTGTGTGTGTGTGTTTGCACTAAATACATACCCAGTATGTATGTGTTGCCCGCGTGTTTGCGTGTGTGTTTGCGAGCCGGCTTTTAAAACGGAATATTAAAACATTAAAGTTGACAGAATGACAGAGTGTGCCGCACTGGGTGTTGTGGATAATTGAAATGCCAAAACCTCAAGATGGCCGCTTCGTTTTAACACGAATTTACAGCTTCCATCACAAGCCATTAATGCGGGAAAATATTTTATGAGCGAATTCATTTATCCGAGCGAATATTCACCGAATAGGACCAGTCGTCTCGACGTTGACAGCAGCAGGGTTGCTCTGCCTTCACTCAGACACACGTCAACAGATAAAAAACAAAAAGAGGTGGTGGCGGACAGGGGAGAGTAATTTCACATCACCTGCATCGTCATGGCCCCAAATTCTGAAAATAACAGTAAAAGCAAAAGACACATAAAAATGAATGTAGTGTGAAGGAGGCAAACAGCCACACACACACACACACACACACACACACACACACACAGCCCTCCCGTCCATTCCTGAACAACATCCGACTGCCATTCCAGCACATTTCATTTTTTCCCCGGGAACACAACAGACCGGCTCTTATCAGCACTGTGAGTTATATCATCTCCACACTACTTTATAAAGAAAAGGAATTTCCAGAGCGCGAGAGAGGACACTGAAATGAATCCTCACAGGAGGAGAAGTCATCTCTCCAGTTTATTACATGTCATTTTGTTCCAGTGGTTGAAATTACATGAAAGAACATCATAAGAACCTCACTTTGAGATAAGCTGTGAGCAGACTGGTGCCTTTTGAGATGGAGCAGAGCGGCCAGCAGGCCTCAGAACGACACTGAATCATGTCGGCCAGGATTACGGCTCAAGATCTATGTCAAGGTAAAGCAGCCAGTGTTTGAGTATGGATGATAATGAAAATTAAGGACTATTTGACCTGTGACCGCACACATCCTGTTACTGGATGCTGGTACATCCATTGTCTTGATGTTATCTGCTGCTTGTTTTAAGTCAGTCAATTATTTCTTTTATCTGAAATTTCTGAAATTTATATAAAATAAATGTAATCTATAAAAAAGGGTATATGATGTGTAAAAAAAAGAAGAGAAAACACACACACACACACACACACACACACACACACACACACACACACACACACAGAAACCCCACTGTAATTCCTAAACATTTAACATTTTACAAGCTTTTCTGCTATAAATTACTTCATGGACGCCTGTTTTAAATGACAAAACACTCACTAACAAACTAATAACTTCAGTATATTATATATTTATAACGTGTATATATTAACCTCAACTGGACAAACCAGCAAATTATATTTGTATTATACGACTATTTTCAATCATTCAAAAGAAAGTCAACAGTTTATATTACCAGAGATTTGCTGATACACTGTATACTAAACTCAAACTATACCATGACTAAAATTGAAGGATTCTAATTGGTTACATTTTATTGCAATCATTTTGTAACAGAATATGTTGCCTTTGAGGTTTTCATGATGTCAATCTGCAATTTGTAAGATAAGGACAACATTTTGTTTAAAACATGAACTAATGAACTCCACAATGACTCCACAGCTAACTGAGCCATGAGGTAATTAACAAGGGTAGCTCTCTATGGCCAAGGATAGCTAACAAAGGGCAGCAGCCATCAGCAACACCGGTGATACGCTGCCCCTATGCTGTTTTTGGGGCTATCTTTGAATTCTGGCCATATTCTCCAAATGACACCTTTAAGTATTGTGGCAGTGGTTCATATGTCAGAAAACGTGACTTAAATATTGTCAGTGTAAACGCTGCCAGTGCAACACTGTCAGAGCAGCAAAAGGACTATTAGTGAACGGCCTCTAGTAATAACGACACCGACACACTGGACTGAAAGGGTTAAACTATGATGGCAGGTAATTCTCACTGAGCCGGAAAAGTCTCACCAAATCTGCGGATGTGATGCCGTCTCCAAAACGGCGGCCCATCCTCACTCGATGAGCTGTTGTGACATTACAAGCATCCTCTGACATTTCGCAGCTCGGGCTAAAGGTCAGAAGTCCCGGGCTGAAGGAGACGACCAAGTGAAAGAGGAGGAGGAGAGAGGGAGGGGAGAGAGGTCGGAGAGGAGTCCTGCTTTTCTTCATCGTGAGTCCTCCAGGCTCTCCCTTTTATCGATTGACCCTAATATGTCCTTCTACATGAACACTCTCTGCATGCGCGTGCGCGCACACACACACACACACACACACACACACACACACTGCCAGTGAGCGGTGGTGACATGAAGGAGAGCCATGCTTCCACCTCGCAGCTCTCTGACTGATGCAGGAAGCGATTATGATAGATATTACAGATAATATGAGTCAAGACTCATTTTGACCCACTCAAAACTGAGAGATGTATTATCAGGAAACATGAACAAGTTTGGTGTACTGTACAGTCATTTATTTCCCATTCCTCAAAATAGCCACCCTTTGCTTTGATTTCTGCTTTGCACACTCTTGGGATTCTCTCAATGAGCTTCATGAGGTTGTCACCTGAAATGGTTTTCCAATAGTCTTGAAGGAATTCCCAGAGATGCTGAATACTTGTTGACACTTTTGCCTTCACTCTGCGGTCCATCTCATCCCAAACCATCTCGATTGGGTTTAGGTCAGGTGACTGTGGAGGCCAGGTCATCTGGCTCAGCGCTCCATCACTCTCCTTCTTGGTCAAACAGCCCTTACACAGCCTGGAGGTGTGGTTGGGCTCATTGTCCTGTTGAAAAATAAATGATGGTCCAACTAAATGCAAACCGGATAGGATGGCATGTTGCTGCAGGATGCTGTGGTAGCCATGCTGGTTCAGTGTGCCTTCACTTTTGAATAAATCTCCAACAGTGTCACCAGCAAAGCAGCCCCACACCATCACACCTCCTCCTTCATGCTTCACAGTGGGAACCATGCATGTAAAGACTATCGGCTTTTCTGCGTTGCACGAAGACACAGCGGGTGGGACCAAAGATCTCAAATTTGGACTGATCAGACCAAAGTACAGATTTCCACTGGTCTAATGTCCATTCCTTGTTTTTCATGTCCCAAACAAATCTCTTCTGCTTTTTGCTTTTCCTTAGTGGTGTTTTTTCAGCAGCTTTTCGACCATAAAGGCCTGATTCACACAGTCTCCTCTGAACAGTTGATGAAGAGATGTGTCTGCTACTAGAACTCTGTGTGGCGTTCATCTTGGATCTAATCTGAGGTGCTGTTAACTTGTGATTTCTGAGGCTGGTGTCCTCAGCAGCAGAGGGGACTCTTGGTCTTCCTTTCCTGGGACGGTCCTCATGTGAGCCAGTTTCGTCGTAGCGCTTGATGGTTTTTGCGACTGCACTTGGGGACACATTCTAAGGTTTTGCAATTTTACAGACCGACTGACTCTCAGTTCTTACAGTAATGATGGACTTTCATTTCTCTTTACTTGGCTTATTGGTTCTTGCCATAATATGAATTCTTACAGTTATCAAACAGGGCTGTCAGCTGTGTACCAACCTGACTTCTGCACAACACAACTGATGGTCCCAACCCCATTAAGAAGGCAAGAAATTCCACAAATGAACCCTGACAAGGCACACCTGAGAAGTGAAAACCATTTCAGGTGACGACCTCATGAAGCTCATTGAGAGAAGGACAAGGGTTTGCAGTGCTGTCAACAAAGCAAAGGGTGGCTACTTAGAGGAATCTAAAATATGAAACATATTTAGAGTTATTTCACACTTTCACACTGTTTACTACATAATTCCATATCTGTTCATTCATAGTGTTGATGCCTTCAGTGAGAGTCTGCAATGTAAATAGTCATGAAAATAAAGAAAAACCATTAAATGAGAAGGTGCGTCCAAACTGTTGACTGGTAGTGTGTTTGAAATGACCACAATATTTACTTCAAATTTGTTTTGATAATTAACTCAGCATTTGGGATAATAATATTCTGGGATGTCCAACACCTAATTAATCTGTCATTTCAATTTAGAAGCTCCTGTCTGCTCAAATGAGCTGTCAATCAAATGGCTGCTTGGCATCGCTCTCTCCACCGCTGCCATGTGTGATCAACATGTCGGCCGACAGCGCTGCAGGCGGCAGGAGAGACATTCAGTCAGGCACAAGGGTGTTAAACTAAACAAAGATGTATTATTTCTTGGACTGAGGTGTTGACATCACAGATGATGATCAGAGTTGTTATGATTAAGTCTCGCTGGTGGGATATGAGACTCGACATGAGGATGATCTAAGACAACATAATTGGATCCTTTTGTGTTTTTTCGTTGCAGCTCCCCAGTCATCAGGCTCTACATCCCACTCAGTTTCCTCTTCATCTGTTGGTCATGTTATTACAATAATACAAATCAAAATTTCTGAAACCCAAGTATGACGTATGCCTGTGATGTTCGCCATGTTGAAAGTTTGGACGTTTTCATCTGGAGCCGATTGATTTGGTTCCACCATGAAACCGTCGCTGGCTGCCGATCCGTCGCACGTCGCTTCACGCTCTCCTCTAGATGAAGGAGGCTTTTAGCTGTTCTGTCGCTTTGTTATGATTCTCATATGGATAATAATTACAGCCTCACTTTGTGCTCTGTTTTTCCACACCAGATGGTCGGAAAAATGTGGACTGTCTGAAAATTGCACCGGAGCCGCTGGAGCTGGAGCATCTGAATAGAACAGGACTAGATTAGAGCAGCTAGAGGCCCAGCTGGCTTTCTCTGTGTGTGTGCGTGTACATGTGTGTGTGTTGCATTATGAGTTAGCTCCAGTCATTAGATGAAACAAACAATCACACACCAGACTAGAACCATTGATTTTTTTTATTTGTGTTTGTGTGTTTGTGTGTGTGTGCGCGAGTGTGTGTGCTGGGGGGGGCGTCTATGTGTGCTCCCAGCCGACGATGTGACTCAGTCAACATTGTTAGCATTTAGATGACTCCTCCACATGGCATACTGAACAAAGATTTAGACAGAGTCAAATCATTTTTCTCTCGTGCAGGAATCCCTCCTCGGGTCACTGATCATCTTCACAACTATTCAAACTTTTTGTTTCCCCCCCGCAGTCAGCGCAGTGTGACTTAAAACTTCTCCTCTGAAGAAATCAGAGGCTGGTTGACTGAAGAAATTCTCCAAAAACTGGCATGCACAAAATCCACCACCACCAAGTCCTTCACTTACTTTTTAATCTCGTATTTAAAGGGCCAGTGCATAGTATTTAGGGGAAGACATGTAATGTAATATAAATAATTGTGTTTTCATTATGTCACATGTCATGTTTCAACAGTGCTCCAAACCAAATGACTCTAGAGAGGGTGTTTCCATGATTTTAATGGCTACTGCATAAGAGGATGAAGTGAGGGATATTCAGTTTGTTGTTATCTGCAACCACATTGCTAGTTGACTCCACCTATGCACTGGTCCTTTAAAGATTTTTGACCGATTTTTTTGACTGATTTTTTTTTAAAAACTTCACCAAGCTAAATAAACAGACTTCAGGCTTAATTATGTGTGACTGGGGCTTTTTTACCTCACAAAATAGATCAGAAAAAAAGGTTGAGGTGGGCATTGCAACTTAAACAAGAACTTCGATCGATTTAAACATGCAGCTTCATTGCTCAAGCTACCCTTGACTTTCCAGTACCGAAGACGCAAACAGATTTGGTCCAACATTACAGGGCTCCTTGAATGGAGAGTTAGTGTTGACAGCTAACAGCATGGGGTCAGAACTTTACACTGTTTTTAAAGCGTCTTAACATGCTCCAAATCTCCCCCCAAAACTTATGCAACATCAGCAGACACCATGCAACACAGCACTGTAGTGTGTATGACTCAAAATGAATAAAAAAGTAGTTAAAACAGTGTGTTTGTGCAAGTAGCTACATACCGGTTTGCTGACATCCGAGTCTTCTGGTAGCTAGACCAAACTAGTCAATCCATCGAGCGTGAGCTTACTCCCTCACTGGCAGAGTCCAAAATTTTGCAGACAGAAATGTATCCCAGCATTTCCATTTTTCTGTTCATAATGTACATGTCCATGTTACAGCCTGTCATGAGCCATGAACCTTACAATAGCCTGTTAAGCCTGTTAAGCACATCGAGCGATGGATGTACTAGTTTGAACTAGCTTCTGGAAGGCATGGATGTCAACAAACCGGTATGAGGCAGCTTGCACAAACACACTGTTTTAATTTATTTTGAGTCATACATGCTACAGTGCTGTGTTGTAAGGTGTCTGCTGATGTTGCATCATTTTTGAGGTGAGATTTGGAGCATGTTAAGATGCTTAAAACACAGTGTAAAGTTCTGACACCATGCTGTTAGCTGTCAATGCTAACTCTCCGTTCAAGGAGCCCTGTAATGGTTGGACCAAATGTGTTTTTGCTTCTTCGTTGCTGGCAAGTCAAGGGTAGCTTGAGCAATGAAGCATCATGTTTAAATCGACTGAAGTTCTCCTTTAACATTTCCTGAAGTTCTATTTTCAGTTGTATGTAATCTCAATACTGTGATCATGGCCTGGTTAGGTTTAGGCAGACAACCTACTTGGGAAGTGCTGGACGATATCCCGCCACCTTGATAAAAATGTCCTGTGATTTCACACGTACAAATGATTAAACACACCGTTTCGTGCAGTGGTCTCTGGCCTGGCTGTATTCTCATACTGTCATGCTGGGGTAGGGAGGATGGACCCAAATGCATGAGACAGGAAAATGCAATGGATGAAGTTTTTTTATCAGGATCACGGCAACACAAGGCGCAGACAAACAGGAGGGAACATCAGGGCAACAGATCAGCAGGCTCACAGGAACACAACGGAGGACCTGACAGGGACTGAACAAAACACTGGACTTAAATACAAAGTAGACGGTTCGAGGGGACGAGGTGCAGGCGAGGAACACAGGTGAGGGTGATGAATGGGGCAACACAACAAACAGGGAAGGCGCTGATAGAAAAAGTTGATATGATGCGCATGATTGGCAGCTAACATTTGACTCCGGAGACTGGGCTGGATGCATGGTGTACTTATCGAATAAGACACACCTTTGTGCACTTTGGCAGAAAAGAAACCCAAATTCACTCTCAGTGATACATCTGTACCCTGTAGTAATCCAGTAAAGTCAGCTGTGAGGCATCATCTGAATACAAAATCTGTTTAAAGCTGGATCACAGTGTCATAAACCGGAACGGGGAGAGGTCGATGGCGAAAATGAGGAAGTGGAGGGAGACTGGAGACAGATCAACATCCTCTCTCTCTCTCTCTCTCTCTCTCTCTCTCTCTGCGGCACTTGCGACCTTTTGAGATTTATCATCCCCTAATCAACCATGGAGCCATCAGCAGCGGCCAGTCCTTCAGAGTTATCGCAGCGCAGGTAGCTAAAAACAAACCCCCGGATTCTGCTGCTCGGAGGGAGACTGGTGGTGTTTATACTGTAAGAGAAGCGTTGCCCTGTGCGTTGCAATTGAAAAGTCACGTCACGTGGATTTATCCTGCTGTCATACAGATTAAAAATGAGAGGCTTCCTTTCTCTTAGCGTTTGAAGGCCAGGAGTTTGGCTGCTCCCGTCTCCTGTGTGTTCTGGCACACACATTTAACAATTCAGTTTAGAGGATGTTGACTGAAAAGGAACAACCATCAATTTGAAAATCGTGGTGCTAATGGTTCTAAAGCCAGTACACGGTCTCATGCCTCACCTGGCGCTGGTACCGGTGAGGAGGAGAGGTTTTAGTTCAGTCGTCTACAGTAAGCCTCTGGATTAATGGCACACTGAACCGAGACTGGAAACAAAATCTAAATTCAGCTTCCCCGAGGACACACATGAGATAAAAGGACTTGATACATACTGCTGACCTTTGTCTTACGTTTATGTCTCACAGCTACTGAGATGAGCTCATAAACTGCTCATAGACTTGGGACATAACCCCCGTGAATCTAACAACCTTGATAAAGAGATCACTGTCATCTAGTGTCAATCAAGCTCCAAGATTCCGAATTGAATTGAAAAGTCTTTATTTGGACACTTTTTTTAAAGCAGAAATCTTAATTTCTCTCTACCTCAGTTGTTTAGGAGAACCCTGCGGTGAAGCTCCAGACACATTTTGCCGACTATGAAACTTCACCCGACTGTCCAGCTGCACGGGGGGGGGGGGGCCGTCGTAAACAATGATTGAATTTGCATTTTTGGGTGAGCTGTTCCTTTAAAAACAAAAGGGGGGGAGACCTCTGGATTGGCTGAGAATGACTAACAAATCTCAATTTTTGAATTGACTGAATCAGAGTAACGCAATTAACATCCACTTCCCTCAATAAAAACCTTGCAATGTCTCACCACTCTTGTGACAGCTGCAACGGTGGCCACGAGATGGCGCTGTTTGCCACATGATGCCCCTCTGCGAGTGGATGCGCAGCTTCTGTATGTAGCCGCTCTCTAATGTATGAGATAATGACGTCCATTAAAATCACGAGCACATTAATTGTATTCCGTCAATGACTTCTGTACAAATATCAGCAATGGTGACTGCAGGGCTGGAGAGTTGGACAGGAAAATGGTCAATGTTGATTAATTGGGCTGAATATTCGAGTCATTAAGAGGTTTAATGAGCTAAGACTTAATTAAAAGTGAATAGGTTTGCATAAAAGTCCGCTCGCTAGATCCTGACATGCCACGACGAATCTCTTTAATATCAAGTCATGTCCTCCAGGGGAAGCTGCGAGATGTTAGAGGAGCAAGTGCAGCAAAATATTTTAAATGACACATGTCCCCAGACGTCATAACTGACCCCCGACAGTGAAGCGAATTCATTTTTAAAAGTTCACATGTTGTTGGAGAAACGCTAACATGAATGAAAAGTGTTTAACAACTTGTTTGAGCCCACGATTGATGAAAACGCGCGCGTGTCTTAAATTCGCAGATTTCTGAATGGAGTTTGGCTCGCAAATCGAACATTTTTGGACGACACGGGCAGTTTAACGTGTGCTGATTTCTCCCGCGGGACTTCTCGGTTCCAAACACATTTCTAAGGACTTCACCCGCCATTGCACTGATACAAACCAAACCCGCATAAGCAGACGGAGACGCTGACTTATGGCGCGCTCCCACACCGTATCACAGCCAACTGACGCCCCGTGCAGCTCCGATCCCCCCAGCCTGCCAGCTCTCTGCTGTCTGGCTTATCAGCGCTGCTGCTGCTGCTGCTGCTGATGATGTTGCTGATGCTGCTGGATGCTGCACGGTGGCGCAGCCCAGATCCAACTGGAGGATTTGAGGATGGAAACGTGAGGACAGCGGGTCTGTCGGAAGCGATGGAATAACCCACAAGACCCCAGAATACACTCGTGGCTTTCATTTGATCCATCTCTCAGAGAAAAAAAAAAAAAGAAAGAAAGAAAAGAAAAGAAAAAAAGAACCTGCTGCCTGTCGTGAAGTCGCTCCTGATGGGATTTTACTGAAGCGCGTCACTCCGGATCAGGTGCGCCGGCTTCTCTTTAACTCACCTGGGATGATGATTTCTGCTTATTTTCCACCGAGCGCACAGGTGGGAGTGTGGATTTAAATCCCAAAGTTTGGATCCTCTCTTCCTCTGGATTTCTTCTCCTTTTCTTTTGCGCTGCACGGGGAATGGCAGTTTGGAGATGAACGCGCCTCGTTTAACACATCAGCCCATTCTGGATGGGCGCTGTAGATGTTATCGCGGCCGCTCTGGCAGATGATTGTGCGTCTGGATTCGCACCGTGGACACCTGCCGCGCTGACGGAGAGCTGCGTGCTCAGCCCGCGGTCGTTTCTCGAGGAAAGTTTGTGACTGGGACGCGGTGGAGGATGAAGGCAGCGCGCCGCGTCGGGCTCCCCTAGACCTCCCGCTGACTGCTCCTTTCATTCTTTGCACGTGATTTTAATCGGATTCATCATCTGTGGATGGATTTGTGATAAGGTGATTCGGAGGTAGAGCTGGAGAATGTGTATCCGAACTGTGGAGTCCTGCTCAGGCTGGAGGGGAGAGCAGCGGATATCCCGATCCCTTCCTGGGACTACAGGTGTTCCCTGTGCACAGGTGAGTGGAGTCCAGTGATGGATGTCCGATCATGGGCTCACATCACCCAGGATCTAGGATCGTCATGATAGGATAGTATTTGCAAGAGAGAGAGAGTTTTTTTTGTTTTTGTTTAAATGATCCACGTGTTGTCTCCACATTTATCAGGTCCAGCGCTCCAGACTCCATTGAAAAATTCAGCAATTTTAGTGCTGAGTGCCTAAAGAACATGCTGTAAGATCTTCATCTCATTGGCTAAATCTTCAGCTCAAACTCTTTCATTCTGCACATATTGTAGATATATGTAATGATAATGCTGGAACAATCCTTTATGCAGAAGTTAAATCAAGGGGAGAGGCTGTGCAGGCAAGAGTCAGCTGTTTGAAAAAGTTCCACCAGGTGCTGCAGAGTGAACGACGAATTCTAACAAATGCAGTTGTAAAATGTATTCAGTCATGTTGAATTAGATAAATATATTTGCTAAAAGGCAAATGCATGTTTAATTGCTGTAACTGTCAATCACACACGTCAAGGGGTTTTGTCCTTGTGTCTAAATCATAAAAAGTTCCTCAGTGATTTGGGCTGATGATCGACAATAAGATAAGATGACATCAGTAATAACACATTAGGGGATCAGAGTGATTTTGCATTGTCTCGTTCAAAATAAAAATATTTAGATTTATGATGATGTTTAAAACAATGTCATTAATTAAATTAACTTATAATAGACACATATGAACATGTGTGTGTGTGTGTGTAGTTTGTTTTAGGTCTTCTGTCTTTTTGAATGTTAATTATAATCAGTATCGACTGACCACAGGTGATCAAATCTGACATAACCTTTATCACCAACAGGGTCAGAAATTCATATTGGCGGGTTGTGATGTGATGTGGGGATGATCATTTTTGCTTTGTGGTTTTCACATTAATTAAAAAACAAACAAAAAAAAACTGTTAAAATCATGATGATGTGTTAAACAAATATGTTTTCTAATGTCCGGAGAACAAGATTTGAAGCCGCTGCAGCAGTACAGTACTTCATTATAATGCTGTTTTTTTTCTATAAGTACAGCTGTCACTTATTCTTAGTGTACTTGTAAGTTTTGCTTGAATTAATCCTGATTTGTTTGAGACTTTATTGGTGATTCTTTTTACAAATGTAAATGCCTATTTCATTTTATCTTTCAGTGACTCCAAATCCCAAAATGCCGTGCTGTGGATAGAGAGGCTGCCCTGTGGGTCGAGCTGACCTGTGTCTACCTCCCTACACCTCCTCTCCTCATCATTTCCTAGCTCCTTTGCCCTCGCATTTACCTTTTACTTTGTCTTCACCCTTTATCCTCTCTGTCCTCCCTCCCTCTTACCTGATCCTCTCTCACAAACCCTCTGCTTCTCCGTTGTTTCCTCTCTGCTGCATCAGCCTCTCACCCCCCCCCCCCCCCCCCACAACTCCTTCTCCTCCTGTCCTCTCCGCCTCCCCTCGTTCTACCCACCACATCCTCCTCTTCCTCCCCCCCGCAGCACACATGCAGGCCAAGAAGCGGTACCTGCTCGTGTCTGTGGGGGCCGGTCTTCTCTTCCTCGTCTACCTGTGGGCTCTGCAAATCGGGGAGTTCCAGCAGCAGCCGTACCAGTACCACCAGTTTCCCCAGTACCCACAATACCACCAGTACCACCAGCAGGAATACCAGTACTACCGCCAGAGCCAGGAGGTGTACCAGCCCCAGCCCCTGCCGCAGAGAAGCCCGTCCAGACCGCCCAGGCACTGGCCCGAGTCGGGCCAGCTGCTGGAGCCGTACCTGGAGGGGGGAGAGCAAGAGGTAGACGTAACATATTTACTTCGTCTTCTTCTTCTTCTTGTTCTTCTACACCTCTGTACCTCAAGTGACTATATATTAATTATTAAACATAGAAATAAGAAGAAAACATATTTCTGCAAACTGTGTTTATGTTCTCAAACTTTTTCCAAGTTACTCGATAGAATATGCTCCCCAGGCCTCTAAAAACTACTCCAATGATACAGTCTGAGATGGGGAACTTCACTATTCGGTTAAACTGCTCACAGTTCTTGGCAGGCGTCAGACTGACAGCACTATGTTAAAAAAACCAAAAAAACCAAAGGGCTCTGAATGCGTTGCTTCAGGTATGAGTGAGGGGATGAAATATGATCAGGAGGCCTGGTTGGATCCAGAAAGAAACAGATCCAGGACTGATGGAGGCTTCTGACACGCCAAAATATCTCTCAGCCTTGCAGTACAGTAAAAACAATGAGAAAGGATTTTTACCAAGTCAGTGTCCATGCATCTTTTGAACAGGCCCAGTGCTTCAGTGGAATCCAAAGCCTCGTTTCCACCAAGCAATTCAGTTCAGTTCAGTTCACTCACTGTAAATGAAAAGTAACTTTTGTGTTTCCATGGTCAAAATCTTTTGGATAGTACCAAAAAACTTGTCCTGTGGCAAATCTTTGGTCTGAACAGGACTCATTTCATGTGTGAGGCCCATCTGAACCGATCGTGTAGGATTAATGGATTGATGAAATGGCATGTTAGAAGTAGCTGTGTTGTCCTCTCGGTTGTTCTAACTGTTTGTGTCTGTGTGTCCAGGAGGACAGCCCTCAGCTCCATCACCAGCACACCTCGCCTCGAGAACGTCGTGCCATCCGCGACAACATCTACAAGAACAAACGCTGCCGCATGGAAACCTGCTTCGACTTTTCTCGCTGCCAGTTCGGCTTCAGGGTTTACATCTACCCTCCACAGAGAGGGGACGAGGTTTCCGAGACCTACCAGAAGATCCTGTCGTCCATCGAGGAGTCTCGCTTCCACACCACAGACCCTGCGCGGGCCTGTCTGTTCGTCCTGGCCGTTGACACGTTGGACAGGGACCAGCTCTCGGCTCAGTACGTCCAGAACGTGCGGCTTCGCATCCAGAGCCTGCCGACTTGGAGCGATGGCAGGAACCACCTCATTTTCAACCTCTACTCGGGCACCTGGCCGGACTACACGGAGGACCTGGGCTTTGAGGTGGGCCAGGCCATGTTGGCCAAGGCCAGCGCAGACGTGGTCAACTTCAGACCCAACTTTGATATCTCCATCCCTCTATTCTCCAAGGATCACCCGCTGAAAGGAGGGGGCATAGGCTATCTGACGCTCAACGATGCACCGCCCTCCAGGAAGTACCTGCTGGTTTTCAAGGGGAAGCGATACCTGACGGGCATCGGTTCTGAGACGAGGAACGCTCTGTATCACATCCACAACAGGGAAGATATTGTGCTGCTGACCACGTGTAAACATGGCAAGGACTGGGAGAAACACAAGGACTCTCGCTGTGACAGAGACAACGAAGAATACTCAAAGTAAGAGCTGCTTTTTGATCTCGTCTTGATTACGCTGCTCCTCTGTGTGCTTTTAATCTGAATAAAAGACGCATCTTGTTAAAAGGATCTATTAGTGACTTCAGACAGCTCGGTTCATGGTCTTTGCTGGTCTTTTTGTCACTGCTGCGTTGCGTATATTTGTCTCCCTGCGAGCGGAGCAGACAGGCTGCGTCTCAGCAGACATGAGCAACGTGGCAGTTACCTCATTGTCGGCTCTTATTGGCTGTTGGTTATTTCAAATGCAGCGTTTTTTTTGTTTTGTTTTTGTGCATCATTACCCCAACAAGTGCTTGTTGTGTTTGTGAGCAGGGACGTTACCGCTGTCGATCATTACCAATGTGGTTTATTGGCTGAAAACTCTCCAGCTGGAGAGTTTGGGGGACTGGCTGCTGTGCGCGAAGCTCCTCTTCTTTACTTGAATGAAACAGGTCGGATGCTTTCATGTGCTTCCCTCACAATTGTCATGGGAGTTGAGCCTCACTGTTGCTGTGCTGCTGAGACAAAATGCTCCGAAAATGCAAGTGTGTGTGTGTCTGTGTGTGTGTGTGTGTGTGTGTGTGTGTGTGTGTGTGTGTGTGTGTGAGAGAGAGAGAGAGCGAGAGGGAGAGAGAGGAGCAGAAGAGCAGGAAAGTTTTGTCAGCTCAGCAGTTGGTCGAGAGAGATGCGATCTGAGCTGAGAAGACCCTTTTGAAATTTTTAGCGAGAGCTGGCAGCTGAAAGAAGAGGAACCACTGCATGTGAAGAGAAATGGGAACAACACTCTCAACTTCTCTCGCTTTTTCCTGGATGTGTTAGCCCGAGAGTCATCTGTTGCATATTTTAGGTTTAGGTATTGGTGAGACCCAAAGGAGAACCACCACGGATCCGGGATCCTGATAAGTGCTGACGAACAGCCGCAAAGCGAGTTTCTGCAGACAGTGCAGTCCGCCGGTGTGCCTCCTTTCACATTATGTCGTAAACAATTGCTGTATGACAAATGTTTCCAGGTCTGTAATCGGAAACAGGTTTCTTAAAGTGAGAATCCTGCACATGTCAAACACTTTCTTAACAAGCTCTTTTTTCCTCTACATTGTGACGCATGTGTGAAATCCATCAGTGCTCCTTTCCTCCTGTCGGCTGATATTATATTTTATTAATTTATTATTATTATAAAAAGTCATTTGATGAAAGCAGTCTAGCACTTTTTCAAGTTAGCTCTAGGGGAAAAACGCAGCATGAAACCCTGTGGTCAATGTGCATGTGATTTGCAGCCATGTTTGACGTAATACGACTTTATTAAAGATCGTTTTAATTTGTTAAATACATTTTAGTCCTCTTATTTGATGAGGCTTTGTGCAAGAAGGGGCCGCATTTCCTTCTCTGTTCATGTTGTCTTGCACTGCCAGACCGATCGCTGTGTCAGCGCTGGAGAAAAGTCTCACGGCAGCCATTAGCATCCTGGTGTAATGGGGAAAAAAAACAGCCCGTTCTCACTCCCAGCGCATCAGGTAGCAGCCTGGTCAGTGGCTTTATGCTGTTAAGTTGTCAGTCGGTATCCTCCTGGCATCACTTCTTGAAGCGCCCGTCTAATGCAGAGGTGAAAGTAAAAGGCAGGTGGTCAGAGTGGTTGGATGGGTCAGTCAATAAACTTCACCATTCTGTCTGTCTGTCATTTGTTTGTTAGTTAAGGTGCATCGTAAGGGAACACACAAATGGTATAAAGACCACTTGAAGGCTTTCCAAGTTTGATTTTTTTTGCATCATTTCCTGTGTATCCCTAGATGTGCAGTTCAAGATCGACTGGTTCTGGGAAATTCTGTGGACCTTTTTTAAAAAAAATATTTTTTGGCCTTTATTTGGCTTTTATTCGTAGAACAGCTGAAGAAATGACAGGGAACAGGGTGAGAGAAAGGGGTGGCCACATGCAGCAGAGGGTCGCAGGTCAGCACTCAAACCCAGGGCTGCTGCAGCGAGGACAAAGCCTCGGTCTCGGACGCCGCGCTGCCCACTGAGCTAAACAGCGTGGACTTTTTAATTTGTGGTTCCAGCATAGCTCGCAGCAAATCAGATTGGATGCCTGACATCCTGAAATACAGGGTAGCTCCTTTTATCAGCAGGTGAAACTTTCCTTGCTCTTGCCTTGTTTTTCAGGCTTGGATGGGCCCAGTGTTGTCTTTTCCTTTTCACAGGAACTGTGGACCACAAAATCAGCCTCATTGCTTGACAACTCTATTTTGTCTCCTACTGTGAATTTTCGTAATGCATAGAACGATCGATACATTGGACTTATCGGATGATGGGTTCAGAAACTCATAGAAATACCTTGGTGTGCAAAGGCCTAAACTTTCGACATGCTTGTATCGCTTACATCATGTTGGATTTAGTTACGCAACTCATGTTACTGAAAGTTACCAGACTGAACGTAGTCATTGTATTAGATCAAACTGCGATCTTTTCCTAAACCTAACCTAAATCAAGCCAAAAAAGCTTCCCGGCCATGAAAATACCTGGATCGCTGACTGTTTCAGGTGCAATTGTGACAAATAGTAGTTTTTTAAGCAGGTGTACTTGCTTTTAAAAAATCCTGTGTAGACCTGCTAATTTTGGTGAAAAACGGTAATTACCAGATCACTGGTAAGCCTGCTGTCTTTGAGGAATTGGTATTGAGAACCGGAAAAAAACCCCAAATGTTTTGGCTTGTTTGTATTTCATTAAACCAATCACGGCGCAACGCCCAGGTTTTAGCCACATTTTCACTTGTTTTGGTGGAACATTTGCACACAGAGAGCTGTTAGCTGCTAGATTTTAAAACCGTCTGCGACCAGACTTTGGTTGGGGTCTCTCGCCATTTCCAGTGTGCGGGTTGCTAGCTGGCGGGTGGTTGTTGCTCCATGCAGCAACAGAGATGTTGAGAGCGCAGAGGCCCACTAACCGGTGAGTCAGAGTCAGTCCGTGCTTCGGATGTGGATGTAATTACAAAATCTACTGTGGTGGGGAACAAAGCGAACGCAGCAAAAGGGTCTCACTTTTCTCCTGCTAATGGACTGCAGCGTGATTCTGAAAGTCCAAGGACTGTAATCACTGGTTCATAATAGAATTTCTATTTGCTCCACAGGCTCGCGCCAATTGCAGCTCACATGCTGAGAGCGCACATCTCTTTAGTGCGGAGTAAATTCTGCAATATGTAGTCTGTTGAGTTAAAAGCAGCCTTTGCATTTGAGAACACTCTGCTGCTTATTTTCTAGATATTTTCTAGAGGCGCGCTGTGTGCTAAGAGGGCTGCTGCTAGCCGCCGCGTTTTCTTCAACTGCCTGTTTATTAACGGGGTGTTGGGAGTGCATACAAATCTAAGCGTACAATGTGTTGACGAATGTGAAATGAGTGGTTTTAGGGTTTCTCGGCAGCAGCTTTGTAAGTGAAGGAAAGCGAATGGGTTTGGTTACATAATTCATGTAAGAGGTTCTTGAACACTGCCTGCTGCGTAAAACATGAATGGTGATAATCAATAGAATAGATTAATGAAGTGAAAGTGCTTCGGAGGCTCCTTTTAATAAGTACAGTTATAAGAGTCTGTTGTTTGTCTCAGTCTGGCGCTGGCCTGGCTGGAGATCTCTCAGTGGATTTTTAGTCTTCATTTTCTTTTTTGTTTTCGCTTGGCATCGGATCAAACAGTTTACTCAAAGCGGTATTTGAAGGTTGCTGTCTTTCACGCAGTGGTTTCTGTAGCTGCTGATAAAAGCAGTGACTGATTATCAGCCATTAAATTGTAATTTGTTTAGTTCATGAACTAACAAACGCGGTTTTCTTACACTGAGCAGGTGATGGTTGAAGCTCAAAGAGTGAACTTTTAGTAGTCGAACAGTTGTCGACTGATTAATCCGTTCCCAGCATCATTTCTGTCACAGCTGGGAGATCTTTCACCAGTGCTGTGAAGCTTCGTGAACTCATGGTTCCTGGTAAATATCCACGATGACTCTCAGCCGTGCTATGGTCGCTGGAGATGATCGCGGCCATTCTAGACAATACGGCAGGTTTTAGCAGCATCCCAGAAGTGGCTCTTAGCATACGTTTGACGGAGGCGGACTGCAGCCACAAGCAAAGAAATCAAGAAGAAATGAGAAAGAGAAAAGTCACCGTCATCAGGCAGGCATGACGCCCCACTTCTGAAACACTCCCAGTTGGACATGAAGTCGCATGAAGGACGGAACAAAACAGCTTTGCACGTGCTCGGTAACAAAGTCGTGGCCGGTGGAATCGAGGGGTTAGTCACCTTCAGTGATATTCACTACTCTCACATGCAGCTACATTCAGGTACATTTTATGTCTTGCACATTTTTGTACAAGACATGGCAATGCCTGAAAAGACGGGACAAGGAACAGCCTGCTCATGGATGTCATCACCATAAAACTCAACAGAAGAAGATGGGGCACCATGGTAGCTTGCATGAATTCAAACCCGGGTCCATCTCTCTCTCTCTCTCCCCTATTTCCTCTCATTCTTCAGCTGTTTCTATTAGCTGAAGGCAAAAGCCTGAAAAAAATATTTTTTTTTAAAAAAAGGAAAAGGTGGGGTGAAGCTGGACGCATGTGTCGGCTGAGCAGTTGTTGCTTATTGATTTCAGGAACATTGCAGCTGAGGAGTGGTGTTTGTTTGGTGATCATGTAATGTAATTGATATTCAATTCTTCAAGTCTTGTGATTGGTTTGCTCGCTTTACGTGAAAGCATCCCTTGTCAGAAGGACGTCGCCCTTTACCTGCCCGTCTCTTCAAGGTTCCCGCTTTCATTTGCATCACAAAATGGAATTTTTCTGTTAATGTTACAAGATCTCTGGGTGAAAAAAAGGGCGGTATAGATGTCAACTGAATATTGATCCGTCCTCCCATTCACACATTACTTAGACAACTCAGAAGTCGACTTTTCCTTTGGAAGGTTGATGTCAGTACAAAAGAGGCTTCTAAAATTTAGCGGAGGAAAGCGCCCCAAAATTGAATTTCCGTAGAACAGTTGAGAAAATGTACTCCTTTGTATTCCACAACTGGTTATATGAAATCAATTATTGTTTTAAGTTAATCGTCCATGTTCATCACGTAAAAAAACAATCTGCTGTCGGTCTCGAGTGATCCCCCGAATCTCGAGGTTGTAACAGAGAACGCCTTCTCGTCTGTTCGCTGCGGCCCGCTCTGCTGTTTTACAAGCGGCACGTCGATGCAGACATCACCCGGTGCAGTCGAGGGGAGATCCTACACAGCGAGGCTCCCTGATGGGAACAGAAACCGACGAGGATCTTGAAGCCTCAGGCGGTCGATAATTGCCCTCCAATTGAATTAAGCCGTGAATGAAGGGAGTAGATAGAGATCTCACCTCCCACTGAGCAGAGCGGGATTGAACTGCGCCTGTTTTACTGTACATAACAGATAACAGCTGGCTTCACCAATTAGGGCCTCGCCGTCTCAAGTGTCTTAAGTGTCTCTCCAAAGAATGTTTGATATCGGAGGCTGGGGGCTTAATTCACCGAGCGGCAGATAAAACGCTTAATTCAGATCGCTGTCACATCTTTCATGATAGCTTTCATGGTCAAAAGAGAGGAGGGGAGAAGAGAGAGTGCAGACGATGGTCACATGTGATGGGAGGCGCAGTGAAACCCGTGAACATCTCACTTCTCTTTTGTCTTTATTTCAGAAGACCATAAAGCTATTTACCTTCGTCCTTCTTCGTTATTTCCTTTAATGCAAAGTCTTCATGGACAGGCCCTCTGTCACTGCTGAGACAAATGGCCTTTTGAATTTGAAGAGGCCATTTTAACAAAGAAAATAAATATTGCCAGCAGCCAGAACAAATGTTGGCAGTGTGCGTTTTGTGTAAAAAAAAAAAAAAACGGGGATGTGTTGCATCTTTACTTTTCTTTAGGTGAAATATTTCTAAGTACAAACACCACGTTTTAAGGGTTAATAAAAGATCGTGTTTTGGCCATAGTTTTCCCAGCGGCCCATCCGCAGCTCATGTGAATGTCATTGCAACCAGGGCCAGTCGATATGCACAGCTCCTGACCGGGTACTTGTGCCATTTTTCTTTAGAAATCCTAGATTCTTGTGATCTGACTCATGCAAAACCAATTTAAGAAACAGCCACATCAGACATCTACAGTCAACAGACAATCAAACAAACAGACTAGCAGTCTTTTCTTCTTCCCAAATGTCCAGTAGATTCATTTCAATCAAATATTTAGTCCTAAACATGTTTCATGCATAAATTAGCAACGATTTAGCGGCTACCTGCCCCAGAACCCGCAACAGCTCACAAGGAGCAACACACCTTCTGAGAGCACAGTTCTGTTTTATGGCTCATTTTTATTTAAACTTTGTTTCATTGTCTTTTGTTTTTCAGCGTCTGTAGTTAGATTAACAGTCTTATTCAATATACCGTAAATATTAATAATATAATATAATATATAATAATATATAATAATATTAATGTCACACTCAAGTGTTGTTTTCAAAATAAGGCTGTCAGTTTTAGAAATACATTGCCAGAAAGCTGATAAAAACACATTTATTTGAAGTTTATATATCTGATATCTGTCAGTTAACAAACAAGTTAGTGTAACTAATCATTACCTGTAAATCTAACTACATGATCAATAGTTATCATAGTGCCATATTATTGTATAAGTTGATAAACATGATTACAGTAGCAAACTTGAATTTAACATTATGAATGGAAACATTACAAAAGCATTTTTTTGCAGTAAAAAAAATGTTTTTACATTTTTTTGCACATCAAATGTCATGAGACAAACGCTTGACCTGATATAAAATATAAAAGATAGATATAAAAGGTGTATTTCTGGGGAGATTATGTGATGTAATTGCTGCTCTTCTGGGAAATCGACCTCGGCGGTAGAAAAGTGTGCGTTTATTATTATTATTATTATTATTATTATTATTATTATTATTATTATTATTATTATTATTATTATTATTATTATTATTATTATTATTGCATTAACTGGACGGACTATATAGCAACCACAAACACACCTGGAAACACCTGTAAATCGCCATGATGGACAGGTTTTCTACACTCACACGTCACTCTGTCATCTTAAAACAAATGCGTTTCCATCACCAATTGTTTCATGATAAGAAAGTAAAGACGTTGTATGAATTAGTTAGCATGTGCTCTTTCCATTCAGCATTTCTAATTTGATGCATCCCCGTGCGCATAAAAATACAGAGACAGAACAGAAACACAGCTGCCGTCACATCTGCGGATGTTTGGCAGCTGCAGGATTCAATATGTATGATGGCAGAAAAGGCTCCGGCAGTATTAATTAGAATGTCAGCTGTGGTCATATGGGTGGCTGACGCTGTTGGTGTGGTGTTTGTGAGCGTGTGTGTGTTTGTGTGTGTGTGAGAGAGAGACGGGGAGAGGGCTTTGGAGTTTAGTTTTTTTTTTTCAGTTATTTCTGCCCGGTCTTGTTGTGAGATGTTCTATTAAAGCACATCAAAAGTCAATGTCCTCTTTCCTTGTCGGCGCTTATCTACCTCCCTTCCTCGCCGTCCTCCTCTCTTCACTTTCATCTCCGATTCTTCTCCTCACCCTCCCCGCCTTTTTCCATGCTCTTATTCTCCCCGTCTTTCCCTTATCTGTCCTCGTCCTCACTCTCCTCCCCTCTTCCTCCCCTCTTCCTCCCCGCTTCCCCTCTCTGAGCTAAACCGAACCGTGGAAAAGGTTTAACTGCTGTCTCAGTGCGTCTTTTTAATGCAAGTCATGATGAAGAGCACCACCAGGAATTATAACACAGTCTGCCAGTTTCAGAAACTTTTATTTCTTGACGAACCTATCGGCCAAATTAAAGAAACAAAAAACTGCCCAAACCACATTGTTTGTGTATCTGCAGGAGAAGGAAACACTATGTTTTTCCCAGACAGTATAGTCTATTTGTCATATTGGCTTTATTGTGTCGTTTGTCCTTATCTGAATAAAGGGTCAAGGGATAAAGACATTTAAATACATGGATGCAGGAGCTTAGAGTGGTGAGGGGGCTGCAGAACGTCCTTGTGTATGGCATTATACAAACCATCAGTTTTCTACCTTTGGAACAAGACAGCAGTATCATCGAGGTTCATTTTGTTCTTGCAGTTTCAGTCTTATTACACTGTTCATCATTTCCGTCCCTCAGATGGAATTTGAGACGACTCCGGGCAATTACCCACAATTCAAACACGGGGTTACAAGGGCCCAAATGAAACGCACCGTTTCCTCGAACAATAGTTGCGTTTCTCTGAGTTTGAACGCCAGTGGAAGTCTTTGGGTAGTATAGTTACACAATTTAAAGAATAACAAAGGTAAAGTTGTTTGTACACATTTCAATGATAGGAACTCACACTGTAGATCTATAAGAAGAAAGTTGTCAAAAAGAAATGGAGGTATGGAAATCTTTGTTGTTTTTTAAAAAAAGAAAAGTTTTTCTTATCTGCTTTATTGAAAGGTTGAACTTTTTACTTTTAATATTTGAGGCACTTGAAAACATTTTTAAAACGTGTCGGAGTTCCAGAAGTATCCAGTTACGTGATTTCTTTTTAACCACTCAGAGCAACAAGATTACTAACTGTAAATGGAGGCATATCTGGAGTGGTTACTGCACCGTTTTCTTCCTTGGCTATTTAATGGCACTCAGCTGGAGGAAACCAAAATAAATTGGTTGCAAATAAACTGACCTTCTTCTACCACAGCCGGCCAATATATATACAATAATTTATCTGAAGGCTTTCAGGGCTTATAAATACCATACTCACAAGGCTGATGAAAATAATAAATCAGTATTTATTTCTTATTTCCTCGCTGCTCTGAGGATATTCTTCACTGGATCTTTAAGCGTGTCTCTAAGCGCCCACAGATTTCTCTGCAGCTGAACTCATCAATACATAGAAGGAGTTCTGCCAAGGCTGGTTGGAGGGTAAAAGGAAGCTCTATTGATCAGGTTTGACTCGACCACAGCAGCCAATCAGCAGATGAATGGAGGTTAATGGTCCATCTTGGTGTGTGAAAGCCAAACATAGATTGGCATTTTGTGCAACAGGACCTTGGCATTTATTTCAGCTGACCCTCTGTCAGTCTGAATGGAGGGACCAAGTTAATGTATCAGAGGCTGGAGCAGACGCTGTGAAGATCACAAACCAGGAAACATTTGTCAGACTGATGGGATTAACTGTTTTCTCTCTGCTCTCAGAACGGCGCAGAATGAATGGAAGTGTTAGTTCAATACATCCCAAACTATCAAATCTAATGTTTGCTGCCAGAACGTGTAAACCTGCTCACCATTGATTTGACTCGTTGACCTGAATGCACGAAACATTACTGTGTGCTCAGATATAGTTAACCAGATGACTCTGTTGACTTCGGTTGATCTTTTCAGTTTTCAAATTCGTAAATAGATCCATTAAGATCTTGTGTTTTTTTGATGATTAAAGTTAAAAGATTTTTGATTATTTTTTTGTTTGATTTAATAGAAAATTCGATTTAATCACCATCACCAACCATCCACAGTGCCGACTCTGTCATTACTTTAATAACTTCTTTTTGTGGTGTTTTAAATCACACTATGTTTTTTTTTCTTAACCTAACCAAGTTTCTTTTTGTGCTTAAACCCAGCGGAGCTTAAGCACAGTGCTGTGATGGGAGGGAAATGCAACATTCCACCTCAACAAGTCCAGTTTGAAGTTATCCGTGTGTGTGCAGAAATGTACCAAGCGAGACTTGATTCTGGTGATTGGGTCGCCTCTCCTCCTAAGATTGCTTTAAAGTTGAGCTCCTGATGCTCCACTCATGGCCTTTGCCCGATCTTCCTTTCCAATTTCATAATAAAAACTCAAATTTCGGATCACTTCCCCCTTCTGAGTGCCCATTCCTCAGCCCCGCCACATCTGTTTGACAGTCCTAACAACAAACAGTGGGGGAACAATCTCTTCTGGGGAAACAACATGTGATGCTGCGCTGTCTGTCTGCAGACAGGATGTCATTTTCTGCAGACGTATGAAGTGTGGCCGGCCCTCTCACTCAGCCCTGCATCGCTTTCCCTCCTCATGCTCCCAGAAAACGGGTCGGGAACACGATTCAACTCAATCACAGTCTTTTTTTTTTTTTTTCTCCTCCTCCACCGCCGTCTCATTTCCGCCTCTCTGCCTACCGCACTCTAATTTCACTGTTGTCGTTCCTCCCCTCTCTTTCTCCTTCTCCTTCTCTCTATCCATTTGTTTGCCCGGAGCTGACGATCAGTTGAGTTGAAGTAAAGGTGCGCGGGTCGTTCCGGGATGTTTGTCATCCATCCTCGCCGAGAGAGACACAGAGGACGGAATTAGAGAGGTGCTGTAACAGTGGGAACGCTGCGTGGCAGGATGGATTGCAATGTGAATCCATCACGTTCTCTCTCTCTCTCTCTCTCACACACACACACACACACACACACACACACACACACACACACACACACACACACACACACACACACACACACACACACACACACCTTTAGTTCCTACCACAAAGAAAAATAGAGGTATGTTTATCAGACAGAAACAACAAGTGTTGTTCTCGTATGGCTTTTCATTTCCTCCACGTCGATACGTATTTGTCTCTCTTGAGCGGAGACAAAGTGTGCGAAAAGCAGAAAAAATGGTTTCCAGACACAGATCACAAACTCACATGCATCATATGTGTCCATCCATTTCTCCTTTAAGGTTCCAGCAACCCTTTTAGGGCTATTTTATTATTGCTACTCTTGGAGACAGCACTTCTCTGCTTCATCATCCAGTGAACATACTTCCACCCCTGCAGAAAGTGAGTTGCTTCTCTCTAAATGTTCAGCTCCCTTCGTCGAGGGTTCAGAGGTCGCAAAGTGAGCCAATTACCGTCGGGTAACAAGAACACGGGGTCGGTGCTGATGCAGCTCAGTCTGGGGGTACAGAAGGGTTATGGGATGGTGATTAGGGTCAGGTGATGAGGAAAGGTGGGAAAGTCCAAGGAAATCTGGTAGAGGCAGTCAAGTCCAGGGACTCTTTAGCTGGGTTCATGGGAAGTCCATGAGTCTTGGATTTCATTCAATCCATAAGGGCCCTTAAGCAGACGCCCTGCTGATTTCCAGAAAATCCGCTTGAGGAGCGGATTTCATCGGACTTCACTGATTGAATCAACCACAATTCACTGTAGAGTAAAGCTGTTACTTTATCTAAATGTTACTTGTATTACATCGGTGAGAAATAAAACTGAACCACATCATGATACAGAAATATGTAGAAGTGTCGACCGTGGAGGTAATCAACATGCATTTTATTACTGTAGTCTTTAGGGCTGTATCAGTGGCTTTTGTCATGCTTTGATGCATACATACAGTCACAGTGTGTACAACTGAAGCCCACAAGGCTCAGTCAACAACACCAGAGGTTGGAGGATGATGTCAGCAGAGGCTGAAGAGGTGCTGATGGGAGCTGAGGAGCAGCTTGTGACAGCCGTGTGTTTTCATCTTATCATTTGCTTATTTTCACTGTAGTCGCATTTGCTTTTTATGCGGTGTGTTGTCATTGTGGTGAGGTCAGGTGGTCTGGTGTTCAGCGCGAGCTGGCTATCATTAAGGTTAGGGCGAGCCTGAAGAGAGTCGATGGAAGTCAATGCATTGCCCTCAGAAGAGCGTATGCGTGTGCGTAGCTGGCCGAAGAGACGGAAACACACACAAAATCCCTGCTTCAGAACAACATTGTGAAATTAATCATGTGTATAAATGTGTACGAGCGTGTGAGCTCACAACGCGCCTGATACTGCATGCACTACAGCTCGGCCCACTGTGTACTGTCAGCTCTCATTAGCCTAAGGCACAAACACACACAAACAAACACACCCTCTCGCAGGCGAAACCCAGTGAGATTCGAGGGTCTCTTTGCAATAAATGTGTCTTTTAGCAGCTGCATTTACTCCACTTTTCTTTGAGCTGAGCTTTAAAAACACTGCCTGCGGTTAAAAAAACTCCCTAAAATCCCCCGACTGTGCGGAAGTGTCCTTGTGCCAGACGAGAGAATGGTCACCGGCCTCAGTTATTCTGCTCTCTTCACCTTCCCGCAGAGGACGACATTCACTTTCTCATGAGGAGAATTAAAGGTCACATCCTTATCACTGTTCACAAATTCTGTCAGCGTTATTCTTCTTTGTCCTGAGAAATAAAAATAAAAAATGTTCATTTTCAAGGAATTCTCGAAAACAAGACAGCATGTTCCACTTTTTCACTGTGTGAATGTGTGCGAAAAAGCATTTCAGTCGTCACTCACCACAACTGGAAGTCAGGAAAAAGCATCTTTAAATGCATTTTTTCCAATCCATCAAAAATCTAAATTAAATGTAAAATCATGAGTCATACTTTTCCTTTAAACACACGATTAACCAAATGCCAGTGAATACAGAAATATTAATACCCAACTGAATTATGATGATAGTATAGTATAGTAATAGTCACATGGCAGTTAAGTCATCTTATTTGTTTACCAAACTCTAAATGTGAAAGCTATTTATATAATCCTGCCCTGTAGATATCACATATACTTTGTTACATAGATTATTGAACATTCTACAAGGTGTTTATTGTGTATATTATAATTAGACATCTTGTTTTAAATAAATTGATCACATTCAAGCTTATAATCAGTATGGTTAGAACAATACGTATATATACGTAAAGTGCAAATATAAATATAAAACACGGGCAAGACGTAACATGCAATACAAACATTAAATAACATTAAAATATATATATAATGTATTTCTCAATGTTATTTTTTGTATTTTGATTGTATTGCATGTTACATCTTGCCCGCGTTTTATATTCATATTTGCGTTTGATAAATTACAAAAAAACATTTGTTTTTGGGAACATCTGTTTTGTTTTATTCACAGCAGTTTCGCCACAATCAGTAGATCCTGACAGTCTGGTGTTTAATCATAAAACAACTCTGGAACAATAAAACAATAAAAGATTTATTGCGCTATAAACAAATCTGCTGCTACATCTATAAATTTGTCTTGGATGAGGAGAACCTCTCTCTCTCACACACACACACACACACACACACACACACACACACACACACACACACACACACACACACACACACACACGCACACATGCACACACACAATGTGGGTTGTGCTTAATAAAAGGAAACGCAGCCTGTAAACCAGGAGAATCTAAGCGTCACGATGGGAGTTTAGCAGTGAACCGCCACATGCAGCTGTTTCTAGTTAATGCTGACGAACACACATATATAAATATACAGTGTACACACACACACAGGCGCGTGCACACACACAGCACCTTATGCCGGAGGGAGGCGGCTGTTTAATAGTTTCAGTATCGCCCCCATAAGCTCTCCTCGCTCCATAACTCTGTCAGCAGGGATTTACAGCTCATTGGCTCTCATTATGAAAATGTGATATTGCACTTGAAGCCCCTCCGGCTGTTCTTGGCCTATGGACTTCTGCAGTGTCATGGTTTACTGTCAAAAGGGAAACACAGCTGGCAGCCGCCCTGTCCTGCAGGCCTGGAGAGGTGCAGCCACTCAACATCAGTTTATCCACATATTTTTTTAACATCTTTTTTGGACTGTCAAATATTTCCACGTAAATTTTAAAGCACACAACATGTAACAGACGGTGTGTAACTACACGTGATATTACAGTGCAGCTGTATGAGGACAAGGTCTGCTGGGATGCAAAATATGTTGTCACCTTGGTGCTATTTTATTTGTCATAAAAAGGCAATAGGAGCATCTAACAGCCATTTCTTACTTTTAAGTTTTTGGATGGAATGTCACTTTTACTCAGGCAAACTCCCAGGTTAGGCTGTGACACTGATGAAAATAACACTGGACTTTACATCCAGCTGTGGCAGCATTCTTGTTTTGTTTTTTACTCTCATGTTCCACAAGTTGAAGTAAATGATGTAAGAATTATTCCCCTCGGACTTCTGGCGCAAATTTGCCCAAATCTGTGTGTTCGTGAGGATCTTTTCTGCTGCCAGAATAATTCATCCACCTGACAGCTGCGCTATATTAAGACACTGATTAAAACACAGGTGTGCTCTGGACCCGTCGCGACAGAAGACCACTGGAAGGTGCAGTATTATCACACAGTAAGGGCTGTCTGTCACAGCCGCTGCCTGAGCTCACCACCAGCAGCTCACTTTTTTCAGAGAATTTGCCAATATTACTTGTCTATACTTTTACTTACACCTCCACTATACATTTGCCTCATACATGTTCTTAAATATGTAAATATCTCAGTGTATCCTTGCTGTATGTGTACTTTATTTTGAACTTTATACATCACTGTGCAATGATAATAAAGTCTAGTCTAATCCAGTCTAACATGTAGGGCTGCGAGTAGTGATCATTACCAGTACTCCCAGTATTCTAGATTAATTCATCATTAGAAATGTCAGATGAGAGCGAAAAAAGGCCCAAAACGGTGGATTGTTTTCTCTCATCTAACAATCCAAATCTTCAAGATCTGCAGCTTATAAGCATGTAAGACAAATAAATATGGCAAGCATTCACGTTTGAGATCGGAGCCGATACATTTTGTGGCATTTTTGCTTTAAAAACAACTGGTCTGATTATGAAGCGCTTTGAGGGGCACTTTGAGCGCTTAACACAGAAAGTGACAGGAAACACAGCTGCTCGTTCGCCTGATTGATACTGCATGACCACACATTGTAAAAGCGGCGAAGTGTCCCTTTAAAGTGTGCGTCCGGGTGTGTGAATGTGTGTGTAAATATGATCAGAATAGATTGGCTCTTATCTGTTTCCCTCGCGGGCAGATAGCGGCGGATAGCTGCTGCTTATCAAATGTTGACACACTCGACAACTCAGCAGTCTGCTCCTCCTCCTCCCCCTCTCTTCTTCACTCCCTTTTTTTTCCTGCTCCCATTTTTTCCTCCTCGCCTCCATTTATACTTCATCGCATTCTTCCCCTCCTTTCTCCCCCACTTTCCCATTTTCCCTTTCCCCCACTCCCCGTTTTCTCTTCTCACGTTCTTTCCTTTTGATCTCATTCCTTCACCTTTTCTCCTTGAAAACGCTTCGCTGTCATTCCTCCTTTCCTCTCCTCCTTGCCTCGTTTCCTTCTTCCTCTGTTTTTGCTGCCTCTTGCACTTTTCTCAATTGCTTTTCCTTTCTGTTTGTTTCTTTCCTTTCCTTGAGTTATTCCTCTCTTCCTATTCCCTCTCAACCTTTCTTTTTCATTTCCTCTTCCTCCCACCTCCTCTCTCCTCCCATCATACTTTCCCCCTCACAGCCTTTCTTGTTTCTCTACATTTTCCCACCCTCATCTTTTCTTTGTTTTTTACTTTCATCATTCCTTGTTTCCTCTCCTTATATCCTCCTCTCTTCCTTCTTTTTTCCCCTCTGCTCTTCACCTTGCATCCCTCCCTCATCTTCTCTCCGTCTTCATTTCTCTTGACCTCCTTGTTTCCTATTTTCCTTTCATCATTCTTTTCCCCAGCTTGTTACCTCGCCTTTGGCTCCTTTTCATTTCCCTCTCCTCTGTCCTCTCTTCTTCTTTCTAACCTTTTTTAACCTTTCTTATGTTCTTTTCTTTTCACTTCACCTCAATTCTACTCGTTTCCTTTCCTTTCCTTCAATCATCCCACCTCAACTCTGCTCACTCCCTCCCCTCATCCCCCTCTTCCTCTCCTCTCTTTGTTTCCCTTCTCCTCTTCTCTTTCTACTCTGTATTCCCCTTGTTTTGCCCTTTTCCTCCTCTTCTCTTATTCTCTTGTCTCTTCCCCATTCCTCTTCACTTCACATCGTTTGCCTCTCCTTCCCTTTTATCATTCCCTCCCCTCTTCTTGCTCTTTTGTTATCTTCCTCTCCTATATCCTCTTGTTTCATATATCTACTCTCTTCCTCGCCACGTGTCTTTGCTTTTCTTTTCATTTTTCATTGACATCTTCTCCCTTTCATGATTCCTTGTCCTCTCTCCTTATTTCCCATTCCTTTTTACTCTTATCCTTTCATTTCCCCTTGCTTGTTACCATGCCTCTTCCTCTTGATTTCCTCATCTAGTCACCTGTCTGCTCGTTTCCTCCTCTCCTCTCCTTCAGCTTCACCTTCCGCCTCGTCTTTCTCTCTAACCCCATGTCCTTTTCCTCTCTGCCGCCCTTCTCACCTCTTTTCTTTTGCGTCTCTGTTCCCTCATTTGCTCATTTTCGCCTCTCCTCCGTTATTCCTCACATCTCTCTCTCTCTTTCTGTCTCAGTGTGAAGTCCGGTGTCGGTCATGTAGCGTGACAGCAGGTCGAGAGTCGGTTGTTTCAAGGTTGGGATCAGACCGAAATAGGGGCCGTGTGATCATAATGTGTATCCCTGTGTGTGTGTGTGTGTGTGTGTGTGTGTGGGTGTGTGTGTGTGTGTGTGTGTGGGTGTGTGTGTGTGTGTGTGTGTTGATGCCTGTTAGTTCATCCTTACATGCTGAGAGTTTGATGTGCCTGAGGCGAGAGCTGCCTACACACACACATACACACACACACCCACACACACACACACACACACACACACACACACACACACACACACAGTCTTAAGTACAGAGCAGAAATCGCCTCGGGTTGTCGGGGTGAATACGGTACGAGGTCCTCTGACTCCTGACAGCTCAGTGTGATATAACTGCTGCCTCCAAATCACACTGACCACTTTAGAATATTGCAGTTTTTTGTTGTTGTACTGAACACATGTTGTGTTGAGATATTCCTCCTTTGCAGTGTTTATTTATGATAGGTGATTATTAAATAATACATTTTATCTGCACAGCACTTATCTAAACAAGGATAAAGAAAGCAGCACAAGACCTGTAAAAATCAGAGGTTAAATTGCAAGTAAAAAGTTTCACATGCCAAGAATAAAGATATCTTAAGGTGCACTTTGAAGAAATTGTAACTCGAAGAGAAAGATCTCCACTGACTGATCTTTTATGCCCAAACTAAATTAACTGTCATGACTGAATAATCTGAAGAAACAAAGTGACCTTAAAGGAGAACTTCGGTTGATTAATCATGCAGCTTCATTGCTCAAGCTACCCTTGACTTTCCAGTACCAAAGACACGAACACATTTGGTCCAACCATTACAGGACTCCGTGAACGGAGAGTTAGCATTGACAGCTAACAGCATGGAGTCAGAACTTTACACTGTTTTTAAAGCGTCTTAACATGCTCCAAATCTCACCCCAAAAGTTATGCAACATCAGCAGACACCTTACAACACAGCACTGTAGCGTGTATGACTCAAAATGAATAAAAAAGCAGTTCAAACAGTGTGTTTGTGCAAGTAGCTACATACCAGTTTGTTGACATCCGTGTCTTCTGGTAGCTAGACCAAACTAGTCGATCCGTCGAGCGTGAGCTTACTCCCTCACTGGCAGAGAAACGTATTCCAGCATTTTTGTTTTTCTGTTCATAATGTACATGTCCATGTTACAGCCTGTCATGAGCCATGAGCCTTACAATAGCCTGTTAAGCCTGTTGAGCACACGCTCGACGGATTGACTTGTTTGGTCTAGCTACGGGAAGACACGGATCATTTGGAGTTTGGATTTCTTCTCCAAAACTACACGGTGAAGCTTTAAAAAAGTCCTTGAGACAGAGATGATGATCATTGTTTAAACTGGTGATAGACAAGCTCATCATTATGAAGTAAAGCTAATGAAACAATCAGTGGTTACACTGGTTCCCCAGGAATCTAATAAAATGTGGTCGCCAGGAATAAAGGAAAGTGACTGGCGATCCATTTGTTTTACAGAATTAATGACTGTATAAACATGTGTTTTGTCCTGCGTTGTTATTTGTGACTCTGAGGAAAAATGGAAATGATGCTGTCTTTGGAACATAGGCAGCAACAATAACACTCAAACGCTAGGGGGAAAAAGTTGTCTGTTGCCACTAGATGCGGGAACTAGTGGTGCTAAAGGGGGGTGCAGCACCCCCTAAAACAAGGGCACATGCCGAATTTACAAGAAGGCCCAAGTGATTAATAGTTTGTCCAAAGCGGAGCTTCATAGTGCTTACATGTTTCTTCTAACTCAACAGCACACAAAATGTAATTATTTTTTTAAGGGAGTCTGGGAATTTCTCTCCTTCTTCATGTCTTCGCTGCTTTGACCTGTAAGGTTTGCTGTCTGCTGTAGTGCAAAACGTTCTCAAATTGCTGTAATGTATTGTTAATAACGATCACATACTTGTTATCGTGGATAATCAAATTAATGTAATAACATGAATATTGTGCACCATTAACTCTAACGTCAGTATACAGACCGACCCCTCAGCACCTCCTGACATCCTGCGTCCCTGGTTGCCACTTTAAAACTACAAACGAGGAATGTAAAGTGTTTTCGCGACAGATATTTTGACTTTATCATAGCAGGAAAATTACAAGAGGCGTATTTAGCAAGAACGAGCACATTCCAGATACAGTTGATGAGTCAGCTGCAGCGTAGTTTTCACACTTTCTCTAGATATGTGATGTCGTCAAACAGAGCAGAAGTACAGAAAGGATCTGGATTTGATTCAGTTTGTTTTTGCTGATACCAGCCCCACTAAACCAGATCTGATACTATTGCCCCGCGATGACTCTGTTATTTTGTATTCTTTTTGTCGCGATTATGACGTCTGATTCCCATGTGTCAGACAAAATGTGATGAGTTCAATGAAAGTGAAATATTGTGAGAGAACATTTTGTTTAACTTCAACCCAAGAAGGCCCAAGAAAAACAGCTCAATATCCATTTATTTGCCTCGGGATTTACGGTCCAGTCCGCTTCAGTTGGGCTGGATGTGTTCTGTACACTGTCTCATAAAAGTAAAGTATTCCTGTCCGTTGTTGCACTGCTGTGTTGGCAGAACTAACCTGTTCTAGTAATTGACTTGTGTTATTTTTAATGGAGCCATATGTTGGTCCTGCTGACTGTGGCACACTCAAACACATCTCACACACACACACACACACACACGCACACACGCACGCACGCACGCACGCACGCACACACACACACACACACACACACAGCTGTGCTGCTGCTGTTCGACACCTTGTCAAAGATTTTCTCTGGATAATTTGCGTTGGTGGCTAAGTCTCAGCCTGAAGTTCTGCAGCTCACTTTTTGATTTTCTCACAATCTGCAGACTGTTCACAGAAAAGAGTAAAAATAACTCAAAAGAAGATTTTCCAAACAAAAGACTTACAGCCCACTGAGGCACGACTGACAAATTAAACAAATAAATTGGACTAGGAGCAGCTTGTGTATAGAACAGTTTTCTGACACTTTAGTGAAAAAAAAAAATGTATCAAAAATGTATAAGAAATAAAATAATAATTTCTTTTGACACTTTTTTTTTAACCAAGATTAATTCCAGTTAATTTGGCTGATCTGATCAACAGAAGACACAAAACTGTTAAGTAAGTAGTCGAAAAAGCATAAGGTTCGACATGAATTCCAATATTCAAGGAATGATTAAAAGTACCTTTTGCTCTGAAATGATTTACTGATGTCTCACAGATTTTTTTCCTCTGAAAAGTCCTCTGGAAACAGATAACTGCCTCCAGGTACCACAAAACTATTTAATCTAAAATGAAACAAACTCAGAACCTTAGCGTCTTTTTGAATCTTCTTTAATTTGAATCAAATCACATATTACTTTCCAGGAAATTACAGACTCTTCAGACAAAAAAAGGTGCCTTTCCATTTATTTTTTCAATTTATTTAATTAAAAAAAGAGCAAAAAGGAAAAAAAAGACACTACAAAGTTAGGTACACATAAAAAAGGGTTTACCATGGGCTTCTTCACACTTCTGCCAAGACTGGAATGATAACCAAACGCGACAAACCGCTTTCATTGCAAATCTCTCAATATCTCAAATTTCTGCCATTTGCTTTGAAAGCGAACGTGTGAATCTCCGACTCCCTCCTGTTCACGGAGCCTGGCATGTGTTGACAGCAGTTTGTCTTTTCTGCTAACTTCTGTTTTCAGTCGTGACCCGCTTCCTGTGCGTTTGTGTGAGTGCGTGCACACACCGTCGCCGGCGTCTCCCGTGACCCCCGTCTGCTATCTGCTGACAGCCCCCTTGTTGTTTTGTTTATTTCACGTCGCTGTGTATTTGTCCCATATGCATATGCATGAGCAAACACACACACACACACACACACGCACACACACACACATTTACATGCACACACACACACACACACACACACTAATGCAATTTTCCCTCCCCTGCACTTGCGATGACACATTCCCCTTTGAGTGCTACGGCTGCCGATTGGAAACTCAGACACACTCTCAGAAGTGAGCGTTCAAAGTCGTCTCTGTTTGTAAGCGCTGAAGGCGAATTTGCCACAGCCCGCTTCTCAAACGCTCCGTGTCAAAGCTGTTGGAGGGCTGGAGAATAAGAAAGCAGTTTAATCGAAAGTCTAATCTCCATTCTTATTACCTCCTACTTCTCTCTTGAACTCTGTGTGTGTGTTTGTGTGTGTGTGTGTGTGTGTGCGTGAGTCTCAGACGCGCTCTGACAGCTCAGAGGGGTGTTCATCTCCACTCCTGTCACATCTGCACTGTCACACACTCATCGGGCTCCTTTCTACCCACATAAATGCTTCATGTCTCCTTCATTCTTCATTCTTCATTTGCACCGTGTGGTACAGTACTTATTATTGTGATTACTTATTTAAGTCAAATAATCGTTTCAGGTTAATTTGTATTGTTAAGCTGTAAATGCAGTGCTTTGGAAGACAAAACATGGACTACAGTAGGTCTTTTACGCGGCAGATATGTTGGCCTAGCAGTAAAAACACAGGTGTAACTGATATAATTAAAAATGACTGTGTTCCGTCTCGGTGGCCTCGGTCTATGATCTTGCCATTGTGTACTTAGCTCACTGTTGTGGCTTCCCATATGGAACTGAGCCACTGTTAACTAAGTTTATTTCAGGATGTATGTATTGTATGTGGCGCACGCAGATGCGGCGGTGGCACCTCCAAATGATGCTACATTATTATGCTACCAGTTTTGAAGTGACTAAGCCGATATCACAGCCGCCAAGTTAGATATTCAGCAATGGTTAAGCGCCGCGGCTTACAACCAGCTCTCTCCTTCAGATGTTTACATGTCTTCTTGTTTACCTCTCAGACATTTGGCTCTGAGCAGACAGCATACAATCAGTTTGTGTGCTGGGAGATGCTGTCCATAGATTCCTACAGGGGGGCTCAGCCAGATGGCGAGGACGACCAAGACAGTGAGCCGAAAGCTGCACAGAGCTGCAGCAGCAGGACTGTAGTGACTCATGGTTGGACCCTTTTGTGTTCAGCTGAAAGTATAAGGTGTATCATGTATGTATGCAATAATGATAATAATAATAATGGATACATAGCATTTCTGCCACCAGGAGTCTCTCAATCAAAACAAAACATGAGGATGTAGTGTGGGATGATGGGAATTGTTGTCAGTTGTCAATGAAAATCTATCGACATCTCTGAGGAAGATATTCACGGACACAGTGGCGCACAGCCCTAGTAAATACCTGGGTCATTTTAAGACATTTTGTTGACATGTTACATCACACTCATGGAACTAATATTCGGCAAATTTCGATGCTTAGTGTCGATAAGAATGTTTTCTCTCATGCCAGTAATTCTTTTTCTGAAAAAAAAGGCCTGCTGTGGATTGTCTCATTCATAATCTCTGAAGTGCACACACACAGTGAAAAGCATGTGTCTCTGCCAGATAACACGCTCCCTGCAAATACAGCATGCCTCCCAAATGATTTCCGGGCTGATATAACGAGCAGGTATCCTAACATGTAACACGCCGAAACAAACAGCGCTGCGTGTCGACTCTGCGATCCAAACGCACGCACGTCAGCCTACACCTGGGCTGTAAAAAAAAAAAATCAAACGTGTCTGATACGATCAAAGCGGCTCAGATCAGTTTGTGGCTCCGTCTCTGCGGTTGTGATTGAATCTGAAAACTTTTTATTTCTTTTACTAACAGATGGATGAGCATCGGTGCCAACGGAGCTCCAGATCGTAGCTTCCCAAATGTCCAAATATGTTTGCATCATCCCAATTATCCTCCAGTGTGTCCCAGGCTTTAAGTTATGAAACCACCGAATGGATTCAGATGGGATACAGGCTAACTTTGAAATTCTGCGAATGTTTTTTTTTTTTTTTTTTTTTTTAAAGGATTTCTCTGCCATCCCTCCTCTGTTGATACGAGCTGTAAGTACACAGTCTGACCCTGTGGTTCCACAGATACCGAAGTTTAGCGGCTTAAAATTGTGAGAAAAGGCTGCGGGGAAATATGGAGGCATAAAATGGAAAGTGGAAAGTGTCAGTGTCAGCAGTGGGATCATATTTACATGCACACACTGATACAGCACAAACAGCCTGAAGTCGAGCTTTGCCTTGGATCTACACTTCCCTGTACTGGACACATTTAGCGCCATCTATGAGCATCTGCCAGTAGGAGACTGTGGTTGAACTGAGAAAGCCTCATTATTGTTGAAGTGTGGGGAGTTATTTTAGTCGTCCGACTGCAGCCCATTTTCAGCGAGGGTGACCGGGAGTTGGAACCACTAGTGAACAAATCTTGCTTTCTTTCACAGGCTGCTCAAGTGATTTACTATCGCAGTTTCTAAGGTGCTCAAAGGACAAATTAAAAAGGGATTGACAAAACTGATGCGGCAGAGGCCCACAGGGATCCACGGCAAATTTTCTAGTTCCTAAATTTCCCACAGTACCGTAATTAAAGACTATTTAAATGAAGATAATTTAATGTTATGAGCCCAAGCTCAAGACAGACAGGAAGCAGAGAAAACAATAATCCAACAGGAGCAATGCAAGAAGAGCAAAGAAAAATTCAAAAAGCAGCCAAGATAGATGAAGAGCTACACCTGGAAAACTGCAGGACTAAGGAACTGACGAGGAAAGTCAGTGAGGGAAAAACACTGACTTAAAGGGTAACTCCACCAATATTACGCATTAAGTGTAATGTTGCGGGTCTTGGGGAGCACTATTGCATATGTGAAAAGAAAGTAGTATAACGTCTTTTGTGGCTCCAGAGAAAGCTGCATGTAATCTGATAGGCTGCCTCGACTGATGTCACTCAGTCACTAAGTTGCATCGTGGGTAGGCACCAAGTTTGGAAAAGAGTATGTAGAATGAAAAAGGATGTTATCTTTGGCTCTGCTGTATCACTTTTAAGCATTTGTTCTTAAATTGCCTATAATGAGTCCAACAGTGTTATAAGAGGGCAGTGTTCGATCAGTGGTCTGACATTTCCCACAATGCAACTAATCCACTGAGCGATCTCTGGAGGCAATTTATCAGAGTACATGCAGCTTCCCCTGGAGGCATATATATTGTTATATATATATATATATATATATATATATATATATATATATATATATATATATATATATATATATATATATATATATATATCGCATGTGCAGTAGTGTTCCCCAAGACATGTGAACACACTCTTAATGTGTAAAACTGGTGAAGTTACCCTTTAAAAACACCGGGACCAATTAACAAATTAAAAACAGGCGAGGTTAACATAGTAAACACCAGGAAACAGACAAAGACAGGAAGTGTAAAGCAACACATGATACATGAGGAAAAAAAAACTTTGTTACTCTACTGTGAAAGTGTCAACCTCTCTGAATATGAACGAAGATTTCACCCTAAAGTCGTGTGAAGATCAGTGAACCTTTCCAGCGAAAGCAAAGAGTGCTCTGAGAACACGTGTGCACATATTCACACTTAGACACAAAGTGTTGCACCAGACAGACAGACACAGTCAGACACATCCGCTCCGATGCTGTCCAATTACTGGCCAGGATCAATGGCCTTGTCATGCTGCTGCAAAAGGTCGCTTATGTGGGTGCACACACGCACGCACTCGTGCACGCTCACATTGCCGTCATCCCCGGCAGTGCGAGGTCAGGACCATCCATCAGGGTTCGAGTAGAGTTTTGTTCGGTGTCAAAGTAAAGATCGACCATCTCACAGCTCGCCAGGGTGACTTTTTAAATGCCCCTAAAAGCGCGGAGTGTTTACTTGCGCCTGAAGAGAGAGGGATGAGACAAACACATGCACACACGCGCGCAAGCACACACTCACACACTCACACAAAATAGGGAAAAAAGAGACACCAGAGGAGCAGAAGCCGGGAGAAGAGGTAAATAAATCAAGTCAAGGTTGTGGCCTTCCTGCGTGAAAATGACGCCCGTCTGCGGCGTGAGGGGAAGAGGTGGAAACTTTTAATGCATGTGAGTTGTTCGTCATTACCGCCCGAAACACCACGCACACTCCCACAGTGTCGTGCGTGTGCTTGGGATCGACGGAGGAGGTGAACGGAGGTGAAGAGTGATGCTTTAAAACGCCTCTCCAGCTGTGCGTTGGGGAAAATGGAGCTCGCTGTCATTTGCATTTGTAACTCAAGGACGTGAGCAACATTAACCGAGCGTAAGGGATCACTCTGATGGCACGCACACACACACACACACACACACACACACACACACACACACACACGCTCTGAGAAATACATGCATGTTCTTGTGCTGCTATACAAATGAGGACCTTCCACTGGCTTTATCCAACCCACAGTGCTGATTTTTAAATCAAATCAAACCTGAGCCCTGAAGCATCACCTCTAGAAAGAAACCACAGCTGGAGGCATAACTTGAAATAAATATTTAATTAGACAAATAGGAAATGCAGTAATACAAAACATCTATCAAATTACATTCAAAACCAACATGTGGCCTCTTTACCAGCACAATGAAGCAAAACATGTATTTTCCCTGATTTTCCTTTTTTCATTTTGTCTTATGTTTTCAAACATCTTTCCCCTAAACTGTTTCTCAGTAAAAAAGATAAACATTGTGTCACTAATGCCATTCTATCAATACTTCTATCTCTGTGTCCACAATGTGTATACATATACAGCTAGTTTTATATAGAAATTGTATTTTTGACGAAACATAAAAGGTTGTGAGGTATTATTTACGGAAATGTATTTTTTTTTTAAACTTTCATTTCAATATTGATTTCAGCTTCAAAAATCCTGGCGGTATTATGTATTGGATCCACAAAATCTTTATCATACATACTGTACATGAGGATATATCATTTATTTTCCTACAATATCTGCTCCCGTCAGCAAGAGCACAATTAAAGTTCTCCTAGTTGTGTTGAGATGAAACAAACCCCGGGATCAAGGACATGGAGGGATCAGACTACATTTTAGCCTGATAATAGTCGGATTCAAGAGTTGTATTGATTGACAGTTGTATTTTATGTACAGTAAGATCTTAGTCCCCTCGCAATGTCCAGACAGAGAGGTGATCGTGTCCAAACTTTGTTTACCTTCTCACACTTAAAGACCAAATCCCAGATAGCAAAACTGCTGCCACCCAGATCTGCCCAACAGCAGATACGTTCATCCGGCCCACGTAACACATCTATTGCATATCTGTCCATCCTGGAAGAGGTAGCCCTCCTCTGTGGCCCCTCTTGAGGTTTCTTCCAACTTTCCCACCCCCTGTTTAAAGGGTTTCTTCTTAATATGGCAAGTTTTTCCTCACTTGAATCGAGGGTGGAGGGAGGATGTCATTCATAGCCTACCAACCAACCAACCGACAGGCTGATGTTGATGTAACCACATTTTGGCACGCTGAAAACAGGGCGAGAAGACGTCTGAGGCGTTGAGACCCAATATCACACAGTTTTTACCCAAAAACCAACATTGAAATCCTAGTTGGTGCTCGAGGGTGACTGCATACTGACAGAAACAGTGCTATTTCAGTGTGCAGCCTAAACCCTGCTCGCTGCCTGACTTCAATCTTTCATTCTGTTTAAGTAGCCTCTCTCAGTATGAACAACACTTGGGATGCAGAACAAGAATCTCCTAGTAACTTTGATATCAAAGTTGTTTTCTTGAGTTCAACCCGAAATCAAATAAGACAGTCACATTTTCATTTTTGGAAAACTGATAATGGTAAACATAATCCAGACAGCTTCTAAGTTTCCTTTAGAATATATTTTTGCTATGAAAATGAGCGGGATGAAAGCTCAGGAGATACAGGACAGACCTTCAGTATTCTGTCACACACACAAACCTGAGTCGCCCAAAGATGAAGCAACCGGTAATTACAACTAGGAGGTCGGCAAGAAAGTCATTAGCAGTAGAGGAGGAAAACGCTTCCTGATATTCTTGTTTTTTGGCAGCTCATTTTCCACATGTCATGCTGAATGTGTCTAATCAGATGCACAGAGAGGACTTTGTTACATACAACGTAAAAAGGAAAGAAACATCGCTCTGTGTTTAGCCGAGCAAATCATCTCCCTCCCTCCGAAACACAGGATCAGACTTCAGTTAAAAGATTAAGAGAGGGAGAAAGAGAGCTGGAGAGAGCTTAACAAAGTGAACATTAACAGGTCAGATATTGTATAATTAATCAGAGCTCTGCTGTGTACGAGTCTCAGAGATGATAAAACATTTACATACACACACACACGCTCATTTCCTAATAGGTATAGAGCACAGAGCTTAAATCCACTGTCGTTCCTCTCTCTATTCCTGCCTCAAGGTTTACTTTGCACTACGGACAATTTAACAGCAATTTGAACATTCCAGTGATTAATAACAGCGACCAGGGACGCGAGTGTGTGTTCAGAAGTGTGTGTGTGTGTGTGTGTGTGTGTGTGTGTGTGTGGTATGAACAGAGAAAGGCTTAGTCAAGGCTTTTGCTCATGAGGAATGACATTGTCTTGTTTCGGCCGCTTTGCTGACTTACGCTTATAGGGTGAGAAAAATGTACACAAATCTGTGCTGAGCTGGAATACAGTCACATGATGGATGTTGGAATCAGTTTTTCAGAAGAGGCGTGATCCATTTGAAGCCCTTAATATGTCAGTGAGGGCCTGCGTGTTATTTGTGTGGTCTAAATGTTTTACCTCGTTGTCATGGTTTGGGTTTTTTGGTTAAGATGACTCCTGTTGTAATTTGTAGATTCTATCCTTGCGTGTCATGTTTTACTCTCCACTTCCAGTCTTTGTCTTTTTTACCGCCCTTTTTCCATGTACACCTGCTTTTTCGTATACCCTCTGTGTTCCTGCCTGTGTTCCCAGCTATTTGCTACCTTGCTCTTTATTTTCTTGGATTTTTTTTTAAACATTTGTAAGATATGGCTAGACTTTTAGCTTAAAACATTGAAAAAATTAACAAACATCAACAGACTGTGAAGTAACAACAGTGTTGACGTCTGTGTACTGTGTTGTAGAAATGTCTGATTAAGTCATCATGCTAACCAGAAGAGGCGATAGTCTGATCACTGTAGTTTCAGATGTGAAACTTGGTGCTGAGTCTAATAAGTTAACCAAATAAACTCACAAAATATCAGAAAGGACATATATTCAAACCTATTGACCTTAATGAACAGACAAGTACAACCATCCTCCTCCTGAGTTCAACACATTTAACTGAAATTCAACACAAATGGACACTCACCAAAACAGTCTTGGTTTTACCTCACCTCTGTTTTGGTTGAAATAAATCCTAAATTCACAGCATAAGATGGGAAAATATTCACAGCTCTACATGCCATTGTCATCTGACTCTCTCTCTTGCTTCTCTGCTGTTTCATGCCTCTCCTGCCTCCGCCTGCTGTGTCTTCTCATCCCACACGTCTGTAAATCACCTCCATACTTTATCCCCTGTCTTTAAACTTAGGCTGAGATCCGTCCCAGTCGGTTTTCCAGGCCTGTTTACTGAGAGGCTGACATGGGCACTTGGTGTCGCGGCTAATTGAACAGGTAGTCGCTACAACTAATGATAGCTACAGCAAAGAGTAGCAAGCCCAATGTAGCGAGCAACAGTAAGCAGGTAGGCTGCCCCCTGTTGCTTTGGAGCTATCAAATTCTGGTCAGGCTACTTACTAAGCTTGGTCATGAGTTGGTCCACACACTCAAATTTAATCAAAAAGTAGATATGGATCAGTTTATACTGTAGCAAAGAAAGCTAAAAATGAAGGCTTGGTTTGCAACACAGCTATTGGCTGCAGTAGCTTCCTCCATAATATAAGGAAACAATCTCACCCTATAGTGTTTTGCTATATCATCAGAACAATTTTATACGATGAGGTATCAAAGGAACAGTAAAGATCAGCTCTTTAAATATAAGAAATTAGATGGCGTATGCTAACCTGGAAAGGCAGGGAGATTCTACAAGAGGCGGCCTGAAGGTAGGTTGCTGACTAAAATGTTTGCTAATCGTATGAGTCAGTCAGACCAAGTATTGGAAAAAAGTTTGTGTCTAATCTGTCATGAGACTATTTCAGAAGACGGTAAAATGTAGGACATCTATCTATAACATCCCTCCACCCACAGACTGTAGCTGCACAAAAGATGGAGGACACTCTTGTAAATAGACTTCGCACTCGCAGCGGCTGAGAATATTAACTATCCTTTAATAGAAGTCCCACTCTGTAGGTAACTGTTCAAATTGATGATTTCAGCAAGTGCAAACTGCAGCAAAGGTGCAATCGTGTGTGTGTGCGCGCGTGCATGTGTGTGTATGTGTGTGTGTTTCAGCCCGTCTGACAGCAGCATTTTTTGCCCGAAGCAAAAAGTCTGTAATGTTTTCTCACCTCGCCATCTGAGCTGTTTGCCTCAGTAGACAGCATTAGTTTATGATACAGTGGTTCTTAATGGGCCGCCCAGGTGGTCTATTTATATCCCCAAATACTGTAAAAGCACAGCTGTTCAGTTGATGGGAATGTAACTTTCAGTTTAGTGCCAAAAACCAAATGCAAAATAACCTGTGAAAACGGCATTTTAGTGTTGTTTATGAATCAAAACACCGTTTATTTATTTATAATTACTGTGGCAGCTTTGGCGTCATCTTTGTTGTTTCTCCTGGGGGAGTTTTCTTGCTCTCGGGCTCATGCTGTTGTTGTCGTTTGTTGGTTAAAGAACAAAGAATCAACAAAGACAAGGTGGCATCATGGTCACATCATTTCACTTTCATTTTCCTTGTGTTTCTGTGTTTGTTTTTTTTCTTTTGGTGGTGTCTTTTGCTCTCTCTCATGTTTTCTTGTGCTCCTCACCCACCTAGATTCCCTTCACACCTACCTTGTAGCTGTCTAAGTGGCCCAGCCCTGTTCCCTGTGTTCCTCCCGCAGCTCCCTCCCTGTTCCTGGGGAGTTTCTGCACCTCATCTCCTCCTTGGTTTGATTTTTTTTGTATTTTTAAATCCAGTCTTTAGTTCAGTCTTTGTCAAGTCATCTGTTTTATTTCCCCATTCCTGGTGTTCTGTTGCGTTTGCTTGTTCCATGTGTTGTTGTTGATCCTGAATTAAACTGAGTCCATTTTTACTTCATCCTGCCGCCTCCTGCCTTTGGGTCCACCGTAACTGCTCCAGCGTGACAGGTGAGCAGTTGGAGTGAGTAATCAGCAGACTGTGATAGACTTAGAAGCCTGCCAGTCAAGTCAGGTCCGGCCAAAACAGTAGAAACAACACAAGGTAACTGAACCGTCAGGGCCAGTTCCCTCTAAAACTCTCCATATGTTTTCCCCTCTTACTGCTAGCTGTAGCATTACAGATAATTACAGTGTTATTTGCAGAGGCTTTAAATAGCTTTTTTTTAAAATTTATTTGACATTTCTTCTTCCGCTTCAAAACACTGCAGGTGAATATAATGACATTTGTGGTCAACAAATGATACCGCAGGAAGGAAAACTGAAGGGTCAATCAATGTGTTTTTTTCAGCACCAGAAACAATTATCAGTAATCAAGGAGACCCATGACTGATATCTGCAGTCAAGATAAAGATTTTGTCAAAACTGAGAACAATCAGTGATGGGATAAACTAACAATTTCATCAAGCGCCGTACTGATCTTGAGTTGTGTGAGTATTTCCGTTTTCTTTATATTTCCGCACCACTACAATTATTTGATAAATCAAGTTAGTGGTTACTTAGATTCCGATCATTCGGTGTTGCTAAGCTACTACTCAGGACATATGACCAATCAGATTGTGTTGTGGACGGGAAATTAAGTGAGCCCAGGGGCCAAAGTATTGAATTTTTAAATTTACTTTACTTTATCAGAGACAAAAACACAGATACCAATAATCTGAAAGACTCCCTGATAATCGCCAGCACGAGTGTCTGCAGAAGCCCCATTAATGGTGAAGTGCTATCTTTGACCTGATGATGGCGCTAGATCAGCAGATCAGCAAACGTCTGAACATCTGAATGAATGTCTGAACCAGATTTCACAGCAATCCATCCAAAAGCTTTTGAGGCATTTCAGTCTGGGCCAATGTGGTGGATCTTATAGACTTTCTCTAGCCCTGAAAATCAACCGCAGTGTTTATTTCACGAAGTAAGGTCACGGCTCCTCCACATGTTGTCCACGGAGTTCACTGTGAGCAGCTTTTACCTTTCTCCTGAAGGACTAGTTGCACTGAACACTGAATAAAGCCACTTCAAAGTATTCTTGATATGATGTTCACAGAAGAGGTCTCACAAACATATCAGTTTGTGGCAATCCATTGACAGCACTCTGCAGACTCTGATATTCATTCTCTTCAGCCCTTCGCAAACAGGTTTCAGAATGGAAACTGCCAGGTCCTCGCTGCACATCTGAGTCAGACACAGACATAATGCTAACAGATCATCTTCTGTAGCAACAAAAAAACAAACTATATCGTAGAGAGAAAGTTTGGTTTTAAGAGTGAAGGAGACGAGGATGAAAGGTGAGGATTGGACAACGAGACGTCTCTGTCTGGCTGTCTTCCCCTCACCACCTAACACCCCCTCCTCTGTCTTATTTTAGCCTCCCTCTATCCTGCAGGCTCTCTGTGTTTGGCTGTGGCGCTCCCTTTTCCCTGTCTTCCCCCATGATGCTCTCTGAAGTCTCTGAAGTTCATTTATTCGGATTCCTTCTTTTCTCCCTCTCTCTCTGTTTGACTCGGCTGTCTCTAGTCGGATACCTAACAGGCTTTCTAAGGGTTGCCTGAAAGCGAAAGTAGCACTTTTATGTCCTGAGCGAGGGAAAGAGACGGAGATGAGACGGCAGACAAAAGGAGAAAGCGATGCCTTGCGGGAGTTTCCCGGCATTGCTCAGCAGCTGGGTGTCAGGAATATCTGTCAGGGGCGGCGTCTCGCGAAAGCCGAGCCAAAAATAAAATAAAATAAAAACATATAGGTTTGTGTGCATATTGTAGGACGCTTGTGTATGATTCTGTTTGTGATTGTGGAACCAAAAGGTTGATCTAATTCGTAGCTCTGTCACTTAACAGAAACAAAAGCAATTATGCACCAGAAGCCCACTTCACAGCATGATCAGACTTTCAAAACAAGAGCCGAATTCAACTAACTCAAACTCTCCGAGGACGTCTGACCTTGAGCTCTCTGCAGCTGTCGTCCTTGCCGTCTCTGCTTACCTGTTGACATCACATCCTGCCTCCTGCATCCCGTGTCTTAATTCGGGGCTGTTAAGCGGTTGATGGTTTAAAAGCCGGAGCAGCTCTTTGTTTTGCATATATTCATTTTCAGTGATGGAGCACGAGGGCTTGTATTTCCTGCTTGATTTGTACGTAGGGCCCTAATGGACTCAGCGATAGGCGTGTGTGTGTGTGTGTGTGTGTGTGTGTTTGTGTGTTTGTAAATCTATATGTAGCTGATTTAGAAATGCCTCCGGTAGCTAATGCAGCAGCTAATGGCTGAAATAATGATTGTTGCAAATGGACCTGCCGAATCCTGGTCTTGTGTGAGGGAAGGACGGAGACTGGTGCTGTTACTGGCGTTGATACGACCGCGCACAAATCGTTCACTGCAGCTTGATGAATGTTTAAAACATGACTAAGACACGTGTATTACAGCTTTGTTTACAGCCTTAACTGGAGATTTGCATGAACAAGGGGTCATATTATCAGAACGTCTGTTGTGGGAGTAAATGGTGTGAACAGTTTTCTCTTCCTTCCTTCTCGGTCAGGGCAGACAGATCAATACCTTAAGTATCAATAGTACTGATCCTGGACCTGGTTTTGAGGATTGATTGGAATCAGTAATGTACAGCAGATTCTTTATATTTGTTAAAGGTACGGAAGGTGATTCTGGAGAAAGGTGGCTGGTTGTCGAGTTCTAGGTCGTCAAATGCCGACATTTTGGGTTACACTTTTGGGCCGATTTTCAACCTAAAGTATTGGAATTCGACCTGGGAATGTGACTCAACAATCAACCAGGCCATCTTTCTTCAGAATCTCCAGCCCTACCATCTGGCTTAATGTTGTAAAATAATTTGTTTTTTCGAAAACGATCTAACAAGACAGGGTCGACTGTTCACTTTTGCTTTGTTTATTTTGGGAGAACGACTCCCGGCCAGAGAGCCTCAACACTGTTTCCAATCACTGAGAGGTCTTTTTTCTCATCATGTGAAAAGATTTATTCAGCTGTGGTATTGTACTGTATCCCTATTTCCATCCTGACAAATACACTGCCCTCATTCTTTCACTATCCCAAGTCTCCTTTCTTTGCCTTTTGCATTTATTGTACACAAAGGAAAGAAGCGACGCAGAGAGGAGAGAGAGAAAAAGGAGGTGTGAGAAAGACAAGAGAAAGGGAGAGATCAGCAAAGAGGAGGCGGAGTCAAAGAAGAGGGGGAGATTGTCGGGACAGGATGAGAGGAGTGGCACCATCATGAAATCTGACTGGCCTCCCCCCCAGAGTCGTAAAATGATACATAATTGTATTATCTTGTCTGGATTATTGAATGGGCCCCTGGATTGAACCTTTGTATGAAGTGACAGTTTACATTGCTTGTTGGAAACTCATTCAAATAATGACAAAAAGACACAAAATTAGCACAAGCAACAACAAAACGACAGCAGACAGATGAACAATGACAACTAAGTGAGAGAAAACCACATAAAGCAACCACAGAGATGGAAAACAATCACAAAAAGACAGAAAGTGGTTACAAAAACATGCAAACGGAGACTTGAAGCTGCCACAACAGATGCAAAATGACCACAAAGACACGGAAATTAATTAGAGACATAAAGAAAGCGACAACACAGAGATAAAAAAAGAAGAAAAAAAACACAACAAACAAACAAACAAAACAAGATCAAGAATTTTTCTTTTCAAAATGACCACAGAGAAACGCAAAACACCTACATGGAATGAACAATCACAAAAGGATCACCAAAAATATGCAAAACGGCCCAAAAGAGATGAAAGCCAACCATAAAAAGATGAACAATCAATTTCATGAAAAAATGATAACTGTAAAGAAACTCAAAGGGGCCACCAGTTGCAAAACACCAACAAAGAGATGAAAACGGACACCAAAGAAACACAAGTTGGCCACAAGATGCAAAACAACTTCAAAACGATGAAATATCAAACACATAGAGATGAAAAAACCACCACAAAGAAATCAAAATGTACCTCAAAGAGACTGAGAATGACTAGAAGAAGAGATTACAAAGGACCACAAGAAGCAGAACAACCACAAAGAGATTGATAACAACAGCAAGGAATGAACAAAGGCCATAAAAAGACGTGATTCTTTACACGTTTAACGTATTAATGCTATTTTTCATTAATCTACCCTCTTCTTTTACCTTTAACTGTTCCCCTTCTCTGGTCCCAGCCCGGTTCCCTAAACTTTTCTGCCTCAGCGTATCTGAGTCCAGACGTTTTGTCGGCGTCCGTGCGGCCTGCATCCACCGACCACGTGCACTTGACCCCGGCCGCAGTAATGGAAGTGGCTGCGTGTGCGTAAGTGTGTCTGGCTGCGGGTGTGTTTGTGTGGGAGGGGAGCGGCAGCACAAATTAGTCACCTTTGCCACCCAGCTAATGGCTCGCCAATTAATTTCACTGATACTGCAGTCTGAGGCTTGTGCTCACAGCACGCTTAGTCTATCAAGTGTCTCCTCTCTGCGACTCGCTCTGCTGAGGCCAGTAGTATTTTTGACAGGAGGTTATTATTATTATGGAGTGAAAGCAGAAAATAAGAAACGAGAAGCAAGGAAAGTGGCTAAATGGATGTAAACAGCTTTTGCCCCCCCCCCTCCACTTCAGCTGGTCACAGAAATGCCAACTGGAGCTTTTCCATAAAGCTGTAACTTCGAGAGCGAAATGGCCTGTTTTTCAGCTCTGAAACAGCAAACTGATAGAAGAATGCTCCAGAGTCGTAACATACGAGGAGAAAAAAAGGAGGTTGTGCTTGACAAAAACTTCCATTAGTCTGAACAGTATGTTCGTTATCCGTTCTTTCTGATCTTCCTCCTCTTCCTCAACATGACAACAGAGTGGAAGGTACAGAGGTATTAAAAAAAAAAACGTCTCGGCTTTTGTACCTTGTCGTTTCCGCCGAGCCGCCATCATGAGAACGAACACGACGCGGAGAGGCAGCGCTGCTAAAAGGTAGAGGCATGTCATGAATATTACACAGTTACACGGAGAAATCCCAGCCTTGCCAACGCTGGAGGAGGAGAGCGAGGCTTGGACGAGAAGAGAGAGCGTATACAGAGGACCTTATGGCAGGTGGGTTTAGTTGGGGTCGTTTTAATTGAACGTAAATCAAATCGCACGGCGCATCAGACGCATGGTGATTCTCAGCAAGACATCGGATCGGCAAATAACTTTTGTAAGTTTGTGACTTTCATGGTCACGTTGGTCCGGATGTGGAGAACGATTTCCGGCATTTCTGAGGTCTGTCTTCCCAAATCCACTGCCATTTGCAACATACGATTCATTCGCTCCTCATTGATGTTGGCGCAGCTTCCTCATCCAAACAAATGCCCAGCCCAGATGCTAGAGAACAGTGTGGGCAGTGGGCATGTCTGTGAACCACGTGTATGTATCATAGGCTATATGTCATTTAGTCTTATATCACATTCACATGTTTATGAGCTTACTTTCATATGGAGAGGAGGGGGTGGTGGTGGCATCTGCCTTCTTGACTGTGCGTCGACATTTACCTTTTGCTGTGGTGACAAAAAACAAACAAAAAAAAAACAGGTATTATTGCCGTGAATTCGGGCCACCTCCTGCCGTGTTTATCGAGACAAAACATGTATTTTTTTTCCCAAAACAGGGTCTTTTCCTAACCGTGACGTAGCGGTGGGAGCATAAACACAGTGAGATTGCAACATGTCCAACACAGCAATTTGAGAAGGAAGTCAGTCACTGAAGGGACACAAGGATTCTGGTGACAAGTGTTCAACTGCAAATTCCTCTATAGTCGCTGATAATAAAGCTATGTCTATGCCATCACGTAGTACGAGCTCCACCGTCCATTAGCAGACTGATTCGGTTTCATCCCGGTGTGTTTTCTGATGTGAGACCCTGGATGGAGGACCCAGAGTTTGCTGCAGTAAAATTCAGTATCGAACATCCCGAGGCAAGGTCTCTGCCTTCAGGCCTGCTTCCTCCGTCGCCGTCTCCAGACCGGCCCTGGAGGACCATTACACCCAATCAGACGAGTGACAACACCGAACCGATGAACAGCGGCGAGACGGGCCCCATTTAGCGTAATGAATATCTACACCGCACCCGGGCCCCGCGCGCCGATCCTCCAGCCCAGAAACTAATTGCTGGATGTTGATTTTTCGTTGTCTGGAGTGAGTCAACAGGAAATCGAAGTGACGAGGTGGCAGTTCGTTAAGAGGTATCAATAGTGATCTCGTTTGCATGGTGACTAATGAGGCGAAGCTTCAGGCCCTTTGTTATTGGATAAGTGGAGTCTGACAGGAAGAAACATTAACCTACAGCTTCAGCAGCGGCCGGGGGAGAACAGAGCAGAAGCCGTCGCTGCTTTCACAACTGAGAGGAGCCGGGCATCGTCTTATTAGCTGCTTCTTTCCCCAGTAATCTCGCAGCTAATGTTTTGCTCGAAGGAACGCTTTTTGTATTAAGTTCTAGACCTCATAACTTCATTATTATCCCTGAAAATTTGGTCTGCTGGTGGGTAATAAACGTACGAGTCACAGGAAGGCACTGGTGACCCTGAGCAGCAATAGTTCACAGACATAAAGCAATCAAAAGAGAATTCAAATCGCTTTATTAAGATGTACACACACACACACACACACACGCACCAAGCCAAAGATAGGAACACTAACCATCCTGTTTTATAATATGAAAGGATTCAATTTGAGGGTTTTTTTGTAAACAAGGTTTCATTAGCAGAATTATCACTATTATGTAGAACACAAAAACTTTAGAAAGATTTGAAACTTGAATTATTAATTACTTAAAAAGTATTATAAATACCTACCAGTCTTCTTCTGTCCTTTCAGTCCTCTATGTCCTCCTGTATTTACCATTCATAAGAAACAGGCTACATCAACATTTAATGACCGGTTTATGGGATGCAGTAAACTGGGCTCATTGCTAACCTTCCAGTGCAGGAGAAAAAAAAAAAAGAAGAAAAAAAAAACACTCCATAAGCAGCCGACAGCTCGATAAAATTAATTTCAAAGTTTTGGCAAGCTCTGTCAAAAGCACTATGCTGCCAGGAGCTGTAAACCTGGACAATTATCCAAAACACAGGTGTGAAACAATGTGACATCAGCAAATGAGGATCAGAACAGAGGCAGTTCTCCAACAGCCATATCCAGCATGCAGTTCATTCAGTAGGGGAAGATTTTGCATAGTAATCAATTAATGACATTATCATTAAATCTGCCTATGACTAAATTATCACATGTTATAAACTGTTTTCTGGCTTTTAATTTGTACCTTATTATTTTATGGTTTTAATTCTTAGACTCGTTTTAATTAATGTTTGATCACAAGTTTGTATTCTTTTTATCTTTATTTTTCATACATTTATATTTACATTTTACAATTATAGTTAGTTATTATTTTCATTATTGATAAATTATATAATCATTTTTAAAACAACTTATTAACTTATCTTTTCCATTATTTTATGGCTTGTTTCTTTCTATCTTTCATTATTTTAACTATTCATTTTATTGCAGTTGTTGCGCGATAGTCTCTAAACCTATTGCTGTTTTCAAGATATCCCATTTTTTTTTCAGTCACTTGTAAAAACTTTGAAATGCATTTTGATTTGATTGTGATTTCAAATTCGATTGATTGAGCGACTCATTTCATAAAACCATAAACCGATCAAGTGGTGAGTTTATAGTGCTCCTAAATGTAAAAATGATTTCAAAAATAATCGCAGAGAAAAATCGAAGACGATCTGTAAGAGCAATCATACCAGCAAACGCCATGAAAAGACTTCGTTCTCCTCTCTAGGTAACATTTCCAGAAAATATCCCAATATCCAGTTTGCATTATTTTCTAGATAAGTACAGAAATAAAGCACACAACTCTTCAAACAGCATCTGTAAACTTCAGGCCAAATCCTTTTTGACAGGAGAGAAAGTTCTGTTGCGTCTTCTTCTTTGGCTTCTTTTTGCTCATGTGCTGTCAAAACTTTCTCCCTTCTCCACCAGCCATGCCAACTTCCTGCAAGGGCAGCTCGTGAAAAAAAACAAGCTCCTCTCTCCTCCTACAGTCCTGTGTGAGAAGCTGTTGCAGTTTTTCAGTTTGAACTCGACACCTAAATGAGCAACATTATTAAAATGTGCTGGATTTGAAAGCTGGAACCACTGCTAGATTAAAAAACAACAAACAAGTGTTTTAAGATTTTGAAGGTCAGCCTGTTTTTTCTCTTTACTGTGCTGACTGTCAGCTCACAGAGGCTGACGTATACTAGCCACGAGCTAAAACAAAAGAGTTTTAGCGTGACTTTAACGTGACTTTTTGCTTCATTTCTCGCTTTATGTGCGTGCAAAATGAGCATTTCAAGCTGAAATCAGAAATTGGGTGTCAGATTTCAACTCCTGAAACTGACTTGATGAGGGGAATTATTAAAACAAGATTAGATCTCATCAACAAAACTATTAATTGAGCATCAATCTGCAAGTTTGATCAACCTAACATCCATTTGTTTTTATTATTTTTCTTGTCATCTGATAAGGGAAGAGAACCAGATGAACCGGAGGCGACTCTGCTTATACCTAATATAATATTCACCCACTGAAAGCGTTGCGCTGTGCTGAGATCTCTGCCTGTGGCGACGCGCAGCCGGAGGATTCCTGACGCGGGGACCAGCTGTCCCACCTCGTCCTCCTGAGCTTTCCATCGGGATGGGATCAGACAGGCGTGCGCGGGGATGGCGGGGAACACGTCCTAATGTTGCGGCGCTGTAACAGACAGAGGGACAGCCCTACTGTACCGAGAAATCCCCGGACGCGGCCAAAAGCACTTAGCCACTGTTTTATTTACATGGCCAGTCCTCGTGCCATAATATTAACCAGCCTTCATGTTGAGTTAGTGACACGGGGCCAGGGCTGCGCCGGGTCAAATCCCTCCGCGTCGACTGTGTGTTTCCTCTCCATCGCTTCATTTCAATTTATATCATGGCTGCGGAATATATTTAGAATTTGACAAGACACACAAGGCGCACCGCATTAAACTCCAGGTGATGAAAGATGTTACATCAGCCGGGCCGCAGAGAAACTTTGAAAATGGGTGACAATGCGACCAAAGCATCACTTCTTTTTTTCTTCTCGTCAGCGAAAAAAAAAAGAAAAAGTGTAGCAATCAGAGTGTGAACCTGAACCCGTCGTGAACTATGTGGCCGGGTCCAGTTCGGACGAAAAGTCGAGGATGTGCTCTCATGCTTTACGTCTCTGTGTGTAAAACAGTGCCTTCCTGTTGTCCTCTACACTGTCTGCGTTCAGGGTAACCATGGTGACGCATACTCAGTCCATTGCCTTAAAGCAGAAATAGACAGCTTTTCAAAAATGTCCCTCGCTCCCTGTGGTCTTACTGTTGGTGCTGCTGTTGCCGAGATATCATTAGCTACTGTCCAAACCAAAAAAAACAACCGCAACCATTTCAATGTTAGCAGGGCCCTCCGGCCCTCTCCTCTTACCACTTGTCCCACTTTACATTAAATTAATGTCCGTCCGTTTATCCTTCTTGTGCCTCAGTTTCATCACTCCTCCCTGATCTGATTTACCAAACAACACTGAACATTACTGGTCCTAAAATGTAAAGAAAAGATTGCGATAACTGTGAAGAGGCCTCTCCACTCGCATATTCATTCAGACATGTTTGCTCTTGCTGTTCATGCCTTTTTTATTTTAAAGAATTTTCTCAACAAGAAGACTGAGGGGGAACATGTAGCAGTGGGTCGGTAAATGGAGATGTGAAGAGAGAGATGCTCGGATTGAAGGTGTTAACAAAGCGCTCCAGCGCCATCTCGAACGCTGCAGATTAAGCTGTCGCGTCCCGCGCCTCGGCTATCGTCATCCGAGGAGTTTCAGGGTCTGGCCTTGTTGAGTCTGACTGTCTGTCACTGGAATAAATCTCCGCATTGAAGGGCTGACAGATGGTGACAGTAACTGAGGCATTTTGGTTTGGAGCGTATCCGAAGGGCAAAAACATCCAGATAAAGTTGTTAGTGCCAAGAGCAATTTTATCTGAAACTGTGCTTGTCAGCAGCGTCTTTACAGCCGGGCTGTCTGAATGACTGAGAGCGTACAGCCAGCTCAGGGGAGGGAGCTGCTCTGGAAACATGCTTCACGATGTAAAGATGTCCTCCACACAATGCGCTACATAAATTACAACATGAACAATTTCCCCCCTGGGTGTTAATCGTGGCCGTAACCCTCAGCCTCAAGGAAGAAAGAAGTGTCAAACTACAGAAAGTGACAACACAGCAGTCAATACTTTTTATTTCCCCCCCAAAAAAACTTTTTCCTCGATATTCCTCGAATCCGACTAACTGTTCATTTATACTGAGGGTCGGGGGCACTTTTTAGTCAAATTCCCTTTAAATTCCTATCACCACATGAGAAAAAAAACTCACTTTTTCAGGCAAATTATGTCACGACAAAGTCAGTGTGAAGTGATGCTTGTTAGGGCGGCTTCAGGCAGACAGTCTGAGCAGCGGCGGATTAGCCGGCGCATCAGCTGACCTCGTGTAATTGCCGTCTCGTATTGGGCGGTCTGTTTAAGCTGTCAACCTTGCCGCTCATTTTTCTGATGCTGCTGCCAGTTCGTTCACACCCAGCATCCATCTGCAAACTCCCTGTCTTTATGGCTCCCTGTTGGGGCTCTGCATTGATTTTCGTCCTGCTTCCTCCCTCAGCGTTTGCACTGTTTCCTTCGGCGGAGCGAAAAACACACACGGCAAAAACAGTCCAACAAATCACGAAGCTGAATGACAAAATACTTGTTGGCTCTGTAAGGTGGAGCCATGTGACGTGTCAAGAAACAAACTGAACTAACTATCTAAAGAAAAAACGGAAGAAACCAGCGTCCACCGTGACAGGAGACAAGAAAAGAACTATTGTCTTTGGAGTGCACACTCCGTACGCCCCAGTAAGCTGTCCACCATGACCTTACGTCCCTGTCACATCAGTATCTAATAACAGCGCAATGTCTTGTTAAGATCAAAATAGCACAGTCATGGAATTGCAGTAGTCAGTGCTTGTTCAAAAATGATTGCAATTGGGTTCACAGAGAGCCAAAATAGCTTTCAATAAACACTTTTAATAAACCCTGCTCTGCCACACGATACAGAAACCAGCGTGAGGCAGAAAGAGGAAAATAAAAGGAAGTTCAGAACGTTGGTGCTCTCACTCGTGTTCCTGGTTGGCTAAAAGGTTAGCGATTAGCTAACAGCTACAGAAGTTCCCAAAGACTCTTCAGGTTGTATAACAAACGACATTGTTTAAACTACACAATATCTGTGTCTGTTAAAACACTCACTGTGTCAGAGGTTAATTCCTGCCCTGACCTGAGAGACATGACATGTTGGTCCCGACCAATTACATAGCTAACCACAGTGTGCGTGGCGTTAGCATGTCACTGCTAAGGGGGAGAACCAACTAACTAACCAACATCCAAGCCCCTCGGACGAGAGGTGAAACGTCTTCAAGATACTGAGACACGTCCAGTTGGCTACGATACAGCACCTCGAATTACCATGACCAGGATAACAGTGAGTCCTCATCAACATGTTGATATGGACAGTTTTAGTCCTCAGACCTTTTCTAAACATCATGCAAACACACTGACTGTGTCTGTCTGTGGGCAAGTCTGTGTCTCAGTCTGGCCACAACAAAACTGCTGGAGCTGATGGTGGCCATTCTACAAAATGCTCGCTGCAAAACTGCTCTTTGCTCTGCTCCACATAAAAAAAATAAATAAAAAAATACACGCCTAATCTATTTTGGACGGAAACGTATAGAAGCTGTATGGAGCTGCACGGAGCAAATCGTGCCAAAGTCAGACACAAGAATCTACAGCAAGACAGAGTTGGAAACACGAACAACAAACACAACTAAAAACGACAAAAAAAGGAGACCATTTCACTACGTAAGCCTACTCACCCGTGATAGCAGCACGAAATCAAAGAAAAATTGAGTCTGAGGACGAGACATAACCACATTGCACACGTCATATACACATGTCCACCACATGTCAAAGCATCTATTACTTAACATCTGATCTTGTACTTAAACTCACAGGAAACCAGACCACGCTGAATATCTAATGAGCCCTACAGAGTCAATACGTCCGCCACTCTGACCCATGTTAATGCAGCCCTTTGTTAGCATACTGACCCTGCCATCCGCCAGACTTTTGCTTATCTTTCTTGAACAAGGCTTAGCCGGTCTCTCCCTCTCTTTCTCTCTCTCTTTCTCTCTCTCTCTCTCTCCCTCTCTCTCTCCATCCTCGCTGCCTCTCTGATGAGAAGTGACAGGCGCAGAGACAGTCCGGATAGATAGGAGGAGACATGGTGAAGATGGCAGAGCTGTGATGTGAGCCTATTACAGCAGAAGCAGCTGTACAGGCAGTGCTGTCAACCCGCAGTTCCCCTGCACTTCCTCATGCCCTCCCTTCATCCCCCTCTGACGCTCTCCGTCCACCTCTCGGCTCTCTCTTCCTCCTCTTCCTCTCGCTCCCTCTCTCCATCCCCGTGTGCCACATAGAGGCGGAGAGTTATGAAGAGCCTGCTGCTGTCTGCTGCTGTCTGCAAGCACCTCTGCTGTATCCGCGGTGAATCGTGTTCACAGTCGTGGGATGAGACATTACACAAGCAAAGACTGATTAGATTAGCGTTACTGGATTAACAAGAGAAGTCGAGACAAATTAGAGTTTTTGCACATGTGGCTTAAATAGCAGAGCAGATGCATTACATGAACGTGCAGTAGATTATGCTGTTATGTGTGTGCAGAGGTAGCATTCCTTCCAGCGTCATGATTCGGAATCCAAAACCCTTCTACCTACACGACATCCATGAGCTTAATCCCGTGTCATTTTTCTCCAAACACAGAGATCATGTGATATTAGACCCGTGCAGGTCAGAAGCTCTCTGATTTTGGGGCTCGAAAAAATGGCAATTTGCAATCGGCAGCTGTGAAGTGAGGTCGGCTTTATTGACGTTTTAAATGAGGGATGACTGAGGAGGTTCAGAGCAACATAGAGTTCTCACATTCGGGCGAATCTTTAGCTCAGAGCAGGCGTCCCATGTACAGAGGCCTTGTCCTCCTTGAAGACATGCAGCTCCTCGCCGCGTGACGTCCACCATCTCTCATCCCATTTCAGGTCGTCTCCCCAAGCTGTTCAGTGAATAAAGCCATAAAAGGCCAAACAAAGAAGACATTTAAAACGGTTCATCCACAAAGCATCTGCCACTTAATCTAAATAAGCTGTAAATGTGTATTTATTGGTATTAATGTTAATACAATGCCTGTAAGTTGTTTTGTGTGTTTGTTATTATTTTCTCTCTCTCATCTTTTATTCATCAGTGTCGCTGCTTGGCTTTTTATTCTTCTGCCTTCTCTCGTTGTTGACCTTGGTAATATTTCATGCTTGTGTTTCACATTTTGAAAAACAAAAGTAAAAAAAGAAAAAAAAAAGTGTTATTTATGCTTGTAACACTTGCAGAAAACTCAATTATAACATTGTTTGCTATATTATCATGCGGCTGTCAATCTCATAATGTCAATAAATGTGCGTAAAACACAGACTGCTTGTCTGGTGCCAACCGAGACACCGGAAGTTGTTTTCGTAATATGAATGGCCAGGTAACATGTATCTAATCACCATTCAATATTCAACAACACCAAGGTGAAAGATGAAGAGGGAGAGAAATTCTCCAGACTCCCTTGTAAAAACGCTCCATTTTGTGAGTTGTTGAGTTAGATAAAACTTTATAAACTTTTGGAAGCGCAGTTTCTGACAAATTCTTAATTTTTTTTAGGCATTCTTCTTATCTTGGCATATGTTATGGCCTCATTTTACGGGTTGCTGCAGCTCCACTTACATATGAATGAGTGTTTGTAACGATCAGGCTCTTGCCAGACAAACTCAGAGAATGCGGATTAAGCCTATCGCGGCGCTGGCACACTGGTAGCATTTAATGTCACAAAGGAATGAAGCAATTTCAGCATTTTTGTGTTTCAGCAAGACCAATATGTATCTTCATTTGTCTTCTTGTGATCCCCAAATCACCCAAAAAGCATTTCCTTGCTCCATTGCACCTTCTATGAGCAAGTAATCTGTTTCTGGATACATTATTTATCACGTCATTTTGAAATCCCTTTTTAGAGCCCACTACTTACTGCTTCAACTCGTAGCTTTTGATTTAGATTTGATTAGATTTCCGTTTCTTGAAAAAAGTACCGATAGCATTTCCAGATGTGGTCTGGTCGTTGTGATGCCTTCTGCACGCATTTTCACATGCATCAACGTGTGCTGTCCCTCATCCAGGATAACTAGATACAGGAAACGTACAGCAAATGCTGAATATAAGTAGTGATAAGGCATCGGACATGATGCCCCAGATCAGTGCCACGCAGTCCTTGTTGAACCTGACACACTGGACCAGCCACTGTGTGTTTCTCTTTTCTTCTTTCTTCCACTTTACGTGATCATAACTCCACATGTCATGCGACTGGCAGAGATTCCAGGGGACAGAGAGTATTTGCTTGTACTTGTAGTGCTCTAAACATTTTTTATGCATTGCTTGTCCTGCCACAGTGCATTGTGCTCAGGTAATGATGAACGGTCGCAAAGAATTCTAGGGCAAAATGGGCTCCTGGAGTTTACATCATTGTTGACTCTCTCTCTCTCTCTCTCTCCCTCTGTGTCTGCTCAAAGAGTCTATTTTAGGAAATGCACCTGAGTTATCACAGTAATGGAAGAACACTTAAGACAGCAGCACGGATTCTCCTGAGGAGTCGAGCTAAAGGGAGGTCTGTGAGTGCGAGCAGAGGCTCAGAGAAATCATGACTCATGAAACAGGGCCAGTGTTTAAAGCAGCAAATGCTATGCATATAGAAACACAGTTACACGGTTTGGTTTAGTTACCAAAACTATGAAACAGGGCCATTTTATTTGGCCTTGTTTTAAAGTTTGGCTAAACCTAACCGAGTTGTGTTGGTGCCTAAACCTAACCAAACGGTTTCACATGAACCATGTGCGCACAAGGGTCTGATACACTGCCTTTATGCTGGTACTGTAATGGACATATATGTCAATTTGGGAGTCACCGGCAATAGACCTATTCTGTCATTTAGATATAAAGGATGTGGTGTCTCTGCTGTAAAGTGCAGTCAGTATAAGTGAGTGACATTTGGAAAACACTTCTGTCTCACTAAAATCTGGATCGTGGAAAACTTCATTTGGCATGTTCGGACAGGAATTGTTGATATTCTACTGAGTCATGGTAATGACAGCGCGCGCGTCGAAACTTATTACTATTTTCCACCGAATATGCAACCGCTGTGTCTGTGTCACAGGCTCAAAATAAATGTGTTGATCAGCTGTGATTGCGCCTTCTGACACTGTCAATTACACGTGAGTCTATCTGCAAACAAGATGCACTGACAAGCTTACATGGCCCTGCAACACCATCAGTTTGTCTACTGAAAAGAACAAGATCGTCACCTATGGACGTAAGATAAACAGACAAATATCCACAAACTAAAAATCAAAGGGTGGAAGATGAAGAAGAAATCCAGCCCTGGTTTTTCAGATTAGGTTCTCTTCCATTGAATTTGTAAAGATTAAGTCATTTATTAGACAAATTGGATTATGGTTTAATTACTCATGTTACCACATTCAATCCCTGCATTTAGACAGGGCAGATTTGAGGGCAGACTTTGTCGACTCCTAAATTCATAGCCAGATTAATCTGATGAACTGTGTTGAACCTCCAGATCCTCTCAGTGCTCTCTGTTCATTGTGCATGTATTGTGTTTCCTTGATCTGTCTATATAAAGTACAGGCTGCATGAGAGACAACTCACGGAGGCCTCATTATATTTTTCTCAGAAGCAAACTAGCACTCCATGTTTTCTACAGTTGGTTTGATCTGATTAAAGATAACTCTGGGAATATGCATCAGGTTACGTGCACCATGAAAGGCGTCAAGACTGGATTTTACAAGGGCCCTCGACAAGACCGGGAATTAAGATGAGGCACAAATCAGACCAGTACATCCAAATTGGACAATTTCACACCTCGTGATTAACATAACGTAATAAAGTTAAGTAACAATGCAGAAAGTAGTGTGACCTTTAAAAAGCAAGGTGGAAAAGGAGTGCGTGGAGGTTGGGGTAATAGATTGGTTTGTGGTGCACCAGATTTTAATAAAGGAGATTGGAGCTCACCGACCTGCAATTAACATTTGTCTTTTTATCAACCGTCACTACAATCTTTCCAAGTGAATTAGAGGCGTATTCACCAGTTGTTTGAAAGCATGGAGCATTTCACAGCAGATACGGCTTGTATGGATATATGTGAACACCTTAATCGCACTCTGATGCGGAGCAAAAGAAGTGGGCAAAGGTCACCAGGAATGGGCGGTCTTAGCTCGACTCTGGAGCAGTTTGTTTGCACACAGTTGACCCAACCATCTGAAACAACCTTTTTTTTGCATGGCCGATGTGGTGGTTTTTCATGTTGGTGCAGCTTCCTTGTCAAGATTAGCTGATTCACCATGTGTAGTGGTATGCATCAATCCAACCCAGTCGCAAAAATGAATGATGGCATTGTGTGTTTCTACAGAACACAGCTATGTTAAAACTTTTTTCGTTACTTTTGGTTCGGTTTACTTTTTTATGTTATGAAAATGGTCTGGTTAAGTGAAGGCACACAATCCATTCGGTTAAAGTGGGGTTAAAGATCATCTTTAGTCTTAATATGCCTGCTTTGGTCACTGGAGATGTCCAGTCACTTCCCATCCAAAGACTTGTCATCACAAACACAGCTGGAAACTGTCACTAGGCCTGATCCTAAATTCCAGTGCTATTTCCAGCTCCTGTTACAAATGATCCCTTCCACCTCCCGCCTCATAGTCAAGTCATCAGCATGTAATGTGAATGTGATATATGTACTGTAGAAATGTCAATATGGCACACTTGTTGCATACAAATGTGAAAGTTGGCGTGATTTGCACAGGCATTAACTGCCAACATATATTGTATTAACCACATAAAGGCAATGAAAGCAATTAGCAACTCAACCTGCTGGCACTTCACAATGACGACGAATAAAAGGAAGTGGAGTAGGCAAGTCTACCCCGCAGTATGTCTGACCAATGGTAGCGCTGCATGCTCATGCATGGCATGTGTTTACTA
>NC_051060.1:6482500-6497500 GCF_904848185.1 Acanthopagrus latus | reverse complement strand
AACTGATTGGATCAACTCTTAGCTTTTGACATTTTATAATTTATCTTACTTTTTCGAGCTGACATTTCCTGTTTTACCATTGAATCAAAGTGCACCAGGTTCAGAGAAAAGTGTCCACTTTAAGAGCGCTTCACCTGCTGTCTCCACTAGCAGACTGAAGTACTCTGGTAAAATTTAAATAGGTTTACAGGAAATCTCCTGACATTTAATTTTTTTTTTTTTTTTCATGAGTCAGTGAATCACAAGATAGCAGCTGACACGAAGAAACAAGCCAACAGACAGAACATGGTGATGTAATGACTAATGAGATAATAAGTGTGGAGCCACAGATTTTAAATGTTCAAAGGCTGCGAACACAACAGTTTTTTGAGAATCCTGTTTGGTTGCTATGGAAGCAAAGTTTTCAAAGTTCCAAAAGTATCTGCACAATGTATTTCTTAGAAAAGGTTGGTGAAAGTGAACTGACCTCTTTCATAAGTTTTTTTTACAAAGTCTTGTCAGTTAATGATTCCAGTTAATGAGAGGTCAGAGGTGAGAGTTGCAGTCGACTGGATCTGTGTTGTTTCCTAGTTTGAGGAAATGTAATGGACCATCGGGTCTGCAGGTTTTGGCCCATTGACTACAAAGTCTGTGTAATTTACTTTACTGCTGACCCAAAGCAAACTATTAATTTTTAGATTGATTTTCTACCTTAGAGCGAGCCAATTTCAGTGCACTGCTCTAAAAGTAAAACCTACAGAGTTGAAGCAATTGTCACCTTTTTCTTTCTTATTTTATTGTATTGTAAGTTATTGTGTTAGGTTGCTGCACTTCAGAAGAAAGACAATTTTTAAACTGTTTTCTGACTTCCAACGTTTGCAAGTTGTCTTCTAAAAATCATCACATTCACCAATATGAGTACAACATGTCATCGTGGACAAAAAGCAAAAATAGACATTGTGGAATTGTCTTTTGGATTGAAATAGATGCACAGCCAAAAATTCAGTGTAAAAAGGACCCGGAGCCTTGAGTGAAACATGTTTTGCTCTTAACTATGTGAAATATGAGTGTGAGAGAGTTAATGTGTACTAGTAATATTTATATTTACAATAAACCTGAGGCATCAGCCCAGTCTTATGCAGAGCCTGTAGCAGACCTGCTGATCCAGTGGATGGCATGTGTGAGGGTGGAGTAACAGCAGGTCCATGACTAGCAGAGGTCAGGGTCGGTCACATGGTTAATTAGAAGGAGTTTCACCTACATTCACCAGGGTTTTAGTGCCATGAGAAGCTAATTGTTGGTATTGACTGTAAGCAGTTTTTTTTAATCAAAATCATGATGTTTTCCTAAATCCAACAAATTTTTTGGGGCCTGTAATTTGAAAGTGTAATCGGCAATGCTTGTTTGTTACTGTTAACTTGACCATGGATTGAGACCATCTTGTCTTCAGGCCAAACTTGACAGTTAAACGGAGGACTGACGCGTCTATTACATAGTCTGGCATGATACCATTTCAGAAGCACACATGAAAATGTGGCTGAAGCTGCCCTGAAGTCATATTATAGACCTCTAAGCTGTTTGTGCAACAAAAAACAAATGTGTTGAAAAAAGACAGAAAAAGTATGAAATGCCCCTTATTAATATGCTTAACCTGTTTTGACATTATACTCATGTCAGTGTTCCCTTAGATGCTGCTGATCACTATTCACTTTCATTTAAGCAACAGCCAGTAGCAGACGATGCCAGTGGCTCCCAAATGTGAATGTATAGAACTGTAATAATGTGAAACACTGGGTAAAGCCCCCATCACCACTCTTTAAGGCTGAATACTTTTGAAAAACGTCAATCTGCTTATTCTCTAGTCTCCACTGGATCGTAGCCAGAAAGTTTACAAAAGACATTCAGTGTTATGAAACTTTTTCTTAGGGGCTTTCAAAGATCTTTAGTCAAAGACAGCAAAAAAATTGCAATCTAATTTCAGGCATCACTTTTCGAGCAGGGGAAAAAAAAAAAAAAAAAAAACTTGAATAGCCAGATAGTAGCTAGATAAATTTTCTTTCTACTATCGGCAATCATGCTTTGCTGCGGGGACTCTGAAAACACTGAGAGCGTGTTGAATGCTCACAATTACATTATAAAGCGGTGTAATTTGGGAGCTTTTGTGCGCTTTGGGGCTTGACGATACGCGGGCCGAACTTTAATAAGTTTGATTTCTGAGACAATGATGGGCACTTTTAGAGCTTTTCATCTCATGATCAAAGAGTTGCTTTCTGAGGGAGAGCCGAGGCCTTGTCGATATTTAATCAAGCTCTGATCCGAAAATTGATCTCATCTACGCCGTCTCCGCAGGACGAGAGATAAGAAGGTGAAGAGGGAGAGGAAGAAAGAGGACGAGCGAGAAAAGAGATGTGAAGCTTTTGAGGACATAATTGGTTTTAATGGGTTTAGTTTTCTTTTGACTGTGTGTGTGTGTGTGGGTGGGTGTGTTTGCGTGTGGGTGTGTGTGTGACAGCCTCCTGAGCTGCAAAGGTTTCATTATTACCGAGGAGCCACAGAAGCATCATGGGAAAGAGAGAGAGGGAGAGAAAGAGAGATCTGTCCCTCTAGATCAGCACCAGCTCAGCACTTTGTGATTCAGTGGACCTAAAAACGCACAGTAAAGAGTCCGGATCACTTCCTCTACAACTGATCACTCAGGATTTATTAAGAAGAGGTCATTAAGCAGATTGATAGTCTTTGCTTCCTACTGCAAGTTTGCTGTTCTATATGAGATTAAATTCTACTCTGTTCTTTCCGTTCTTCGTTTTTTCGGTCTACATCTTTTCACTTTTCTTGCACACCTTTGGAGCAAACAGTTTGCGTAACCTCAATTACAGTAACATGGGGACGCATCTAAAACATGAATTAAACTGAAAGCGATCATTTGCTTACTCTTCAGACGGCACAACATTAAAACCACTGATGGCTCAAGTGATACTATTGATCATCTTGGTGTTGTGGGAAACCTTGGTACCCGTGTTCATATGGATGCCACTTGATATGCATCACCCAGCCTTGGGAACAGCACTCCCCAATGGTAGTAAAACACAACAATATTCCCAGAATCCCATAAAGTCCCAGGATCCCAATCCGATTAAGTATTTATGGGATGTCATGGAACACATCCAATTCCATGGAGGCCCCACAATGACTCAGACTTGGCTCTAACCCATCAAGGCATGGACACAGGACCTCTGGGGGTATCAGGTACCAGGGCGTTGGCAGCAGATCCATGGCAAGGCCTTCATGGATCAGATTTGTTATGCCACATCCAACAAATGTTAAATCGTGTGGAAGCCATGTGTTTTAGCTCTTTATCAGGTTTCTTGTGCCAGTCCTGTGCATTGTTGCTGGGGGCACCACTGTCATCAGAGTGTGCCGTTGCCATGAGGGGCTGTGCTCGCAACAGTGTTCGGGTGGGTGATTCATTGTCAAGCGGCACCCACATGAACGCCAGGAGCCAAGGTTTCCAACTAGCACATTGCTTTGATACGAAATTACCAATGTTGTTCTCTCCACTTATCATGAGGCTGATGTGTATATTAAATTGGCCCAATAACGGGAACAAGAGACATCCCTGGTTCATCTTGAAGATATCCTTCCACTGATTATTGTAATCCTTGCCGATCTGTATAACACTTTTGTGGCCTTCTTAAGAGGATTGGCATAGCTGTATTTCTTACCAAGTTTGTCTGACCTAAGAAGAGCAAAAAGGGGAAAGGACATAGGAATGGTCGAGTACAAACAGTGCAAAGAGAATATTCTGAATTTGCAACAAACATGTTTACAACATGTTGGGACAGGAGCAACAAGAGATGTGAAATTATTGTATTCTGTTTTTACGTATGTCTTATTGAGTCAATTTATTTTTGTTGAATTCGTGTTGCATGACTGACTCATTGATATACATTGATTCTTTACAGATTTTAAACAATGGTCAGTGGTCTCAACAAGCGTGTAGTCCCCCTAGAGATCCTGTTTATCAGATAGTATTTAACATTCCTGATTAGACAGCACTCACTAAGTACATTTGTCAGCCGTGATTAGATAATATTTGTGCGGATTACACAGTGTTTACAGGATGCTGATATGTAGCATTACAGATCATCAGTAATGAGACTTCTTTTCCGGCCGCAGTGTCTGTATGAGGCATTGGATAATCGCTGATGAGCTTATACGTGCAGCATCCACTAAATAAACATCACCAGACAGTAATGAGTGAATATAGATCATGGTAGATTAGCAGTGACAAGGCTGTATTTAGTGTGGACAAACTAGCCCTTTGACCCTAGTGGGGCTGATAAATGTGGATGTACAGCACTGTAGATCAGCAGAGACGAGACAGCATTTACTGTGTGCAGATATATAGCATAATGCATCACTGGTAGTTAGACAGAACTGAACATTCTGTATTGAGTGGCTGAATCAGGATTTTTTTTTTTCTCTAAGAGCAGTTTCTGTGGATCTGCTGGGGAAGACTTTCTGTTAGTGTGAGAAAGATGTAAGATGCAATGAAAACAATGCAGAGTCTAACTTTAAAAAGCTGTTTGTTTTTTAAAGAGAGAATATTCATTGGTACACATTTTAAAATGCCTTTATTTCTAATGAATTGTACCCAAGAATGGAGTGAGATTCTTCCGTGGCTGTCAGAGGTGCTGATAGAGAAATTGGTTGTAGAAAGATGCGGATGAATGGAAAGACCCTCAGATGCAGAAGTGGAGAGAAAAGAGTGATGAATTACTCCAGCAAGGTGGAGGATAGAAGAACCAGTTGTCAGCTAACCAATCAGGCAGAGAGATGAAGAGAAAGAGGGAGGGAACCGAGTGAGGTGTGCACCGAGAGAGACGGAAGCAAGAGAGCTTTAGAGAGGATAAACAGAAACAAAATTGTACCCCGAGCACAATCTAATACCACACAAACAGCAGAAACTAATTTGACTCTTCACCTGAAGGGAATGAAGTTAGTGAAAAGCAATTTTGCAGCTGATTTACAATCAGAGTAAAAAAAAAAAAAAATGCCCCGATACACATGAAAGAGAGAGGTTGCTGTGTGTTTTTACAGCAACCAACAGAGCAGAAGATATCTTGCTCACAACAGTTGAAAGCATCACTTCTCAGGTGTAAATAAATCCTGGGCAGCAGAGAGGCGAGACAATCTGAAACCTGTAATAGAGGTTTTGTCCTTACCTCACACACACAGCAACACTTTAACCACATTCGTGTAAGGACCAGAGCTGTCTGTAAACCAACAAAAGTCAATTCAATGGTTTCAAATTGGAGCTTGAAGAAGTTTTTCACACGCGGATATTTACAGTAGACTGCCCTGTCATAGTGAAGTGCTGTCTGAGTAATTGTTTGAGGATGAGTCAGTTCACTCACAAACTGTTAACACCGGCTTTATCGGCCACAGTAGTTGAATCTGAGTGCTTGCTTGACTTTCTTGAAGACGTTTCAACCTCTCATCCGAAAGGCTTCTTCTGTTCCAACAGACTGTTTAGGAGTCCCTGGTTATTTAACCTCTGCTGGGTTTGTAACACCTTGAGAGTCACTGGCCTGAATGTTGTGTAACCTGAAAAGTTAAGGAATCAGCAAAAATGCTTGCCATTCATCCTCAGGGCACCATAAATGCCCAAACCAATTTCAACCCATTCCATCATTGATATCTGTGCGAAAATACATGGGGGTCCATTTACTAGTTGTCAGATGTGTCGCTAAATAAATGGCAAACATGTCAGCCTCACGTCGGGTCTACAGGACACGTCAGGGGATCATGAAAGTCATTAGGATTCACCCTTTGGAGCATGTCTTTACAAATGTTCAGTTCAACTCATCCTAAAAATTTGGTTTAAACAAAGTGGTGATGTGGGGTTCACACCGCTAGTGTGGCTTAGAATAAAGCAAACACAAATGTCATGGTTATAAAACAAAAAAGTGGCCAGTCTTCTCAACAATACAAACAAGTTGTACAGGGGCCCCGACTGCAGATAAAAGAAAAGAAAGCAGGAGTGTGACGCAATGATGAGATAAATTCATATTCCTGCAAAGCTCTCATGTGTCTCTTTCTTCTTCATCCCTCATATATATGGCAGACACTTCAGGCATACCATAAACTTTATGGCACAAAGTTATCATTCATTCAAAATCACATAAAAGCAAGTGCTGCTGACCTTGATGTAGTCCCACAGTTTAAACACTCAATGTCTACAAATTATAAAACGTTCTCCTTGAGTTCAGTCCACACCTGTTTCACATTTAGCGAGCCTAATGCTATAGTTAGCGAGCTAATTGACTCTCCATCCATCTGTCCATTCTCTAAACTGCTTATCCTGTTCAGGACTGTGCGGGGCTGGATCCTGTCCCAGCATGCACTTGGCAGGAAAGAGGGGCGCAAGATGGTTCGGCCTTTGCCAGTTGACAAGAGACAAAATCGATCAAACATATCAGCCCTTAACTGAACAGAAATAAATTCCTCTCGCCTGTTAATTGCTGATAAGGAGCCGCAGTTGTCGGTTTGATGACACCGCCACCTTTTCCAAGCTGCAACCAAAGAGCTGAGAAGCGACAGCATGGCCAATAGGAGACTGCGACATTACCTCTGTTGTTTTCATCCAAATTGCCATCCTAGACCGTGAGAGCACACACGCTGAGCAGGGTTGACTCCCACGGGAATTGAACCCCACCACCACCCTGGCAGCCTAACAGCAGCACCCATTTAGCATCGGCAGCGCTGTCGATGCCAGGGAGTGGGGTTCAGTTCCCACCAGAGGCCCACACACGTGCAGCTCTAAAAACGCACACTCTCAAGGCACTTTGGATGAAAGCGCTCTCCAAATGGCAGCTGTAGGTAATGAAAATATTTCAAAGAATTCCCACTAAAATTGATATATAGAGCGCTGGAAATGAGCGGCGCAGATATAGAGCTGCTATTCTGTGGCAGCCGACTGCGGTATTGTCAGCGGTGATAATATTTTCTGTGAGCTGAAGATAGCTTCTCCCTCAGCACGCCTGAGGGGAGGTTAAGCCTCATAGCTAGTGGCCTGTGAACCAGAGAATGGGAACTCCTGTGTGTTGGTGTGTTAGTGTGTGTGTGTGTGTGTGTGTGTGTGAGTGAGAGAGAGAGAGAGAGAGAGAGAGAGAGAGAGAGAGGCGGGGAAGTAGTGAAAGGGAGGAGAGGAGGTGGAGAGAGAGAGAGACAGAAAGAATGAAAAGAGATTGTGTCCATCCATCCACTTCTGTCTGCCTCACTGTAACACAGATGTATAGATGGGTAGATAGGTGGATGGGTAGATGGGTGAAGGAACAGATATATGCATTCAGTGGAGGATTTAATGTGATCTAATGAGATAAATACACTCATGACTTTCAACTTGATCACCTCATTTCTCCATCTTTACCCCCACCTCCATCTTGATTCCACCCTTCTTTCTTATTTTCTTGCCCCGCACCTTCCCTCCCCCCTCGCCTCCCATCTCCCCTCCGTCTCATCCATCAATCCGTTCATCCATCTCTCCTGATCGCTCCTCGAATCCACAGAGAGAGAGAGAGTTGCACTCAGGACTATTTGTCTCCCTTACTAGCTTGCCACCTCTCTCTCTCTCTCTCTCTCTCTCTCTCTCTCTCTCTCTCTCTCTCTCTCTCTCTTTCTCTTTCTCTTTCTCATCTCGCTCTGCCTCCCCCTCCCTCCCTCCCTGCATCCATCATTCCTCCTGATGGGGTCCGGTCCCTCAGAGAGTTTTCACTCCACACCACCTCCTCCTCCTCCTCCTCCTGCATTATCAGCTTCAGCTCCCTCCATCCCTCCGTCCCTCACTCCTTTCTTCACTTTCACCTCTCCCAAACTCCATCCATCGCTCTCCACGCACACTTCCAACAGTCTGCCCATTTTTTACTCCCCATTTCCTGTGGATTTCTCCATTGTACTTTGATCCATTGCAGCTGTGGTTTAAGGCTGGGGCTTTTAGTTTTGAAGGCTGTGTGCTGTACTGGTTGGTAAATCTTTGTACCAAAACAGTGATGTAGTTGTGTATTCAGAGAGTCTCGACCGTGTTCTGGTGTAGCAAACATACTTCTGTCCCCTGCTGCCTGTCTGTGTCGGAGTTTCATACACAAATCTATCCTTAAATGGCCACAAAGGATGTTAAATTGGACTTCTTTTCTTTTCTTTTTTTTTTTTTTTTTTTTTTTTAAATATGTGAACTTGCCATTACCTTCTCTGACTACATTATATTTTGATCATTAGATGTATAAAATCACAATATATGGTATGGTTTTTATTGAGCCAATATTTATGTGTACCTGCTTCTGGTTCCAACTCAACAAGTCCATAACCTGTAGGTTATTCACAACCGATGAATAAGAAAGGCTAACCCCCAATTTCCACTGGATAGGGGTCCGCTGCATTACGGCTCTGATCCGGTTTTGCTCAGCCATCTGCCATCCGGCGATCCCCACCGGTTGCGGTTTGAATCTGCCATGGCGCAGTATGGTAGACAGCTGGCGTCAGGAGGCCGAGGAGTTTTGCAACAGCTGTAAAGTACTATATCCCAGAGTGTTTCAGCTTAGTATTATTCTTTCTACTAATCAGCTACATTGTAATTTCACCAATGATAGTAACCAATAACACACATTTCCCAAGATTATACCTATTATTCTTCCCTTATCCTAACAATAACCCTTCATACCAGATACACCATAACCAGATTTAAACCGAATATCTCCAAAACCATTCAATATATATCTATATATATTGAACAGTGTATATTTAGGCTTACGTGTTCCAATATGAAAAGTCTGTTCAAGAATATAATGCAGAAAAAGTTGCTTTGGGAAGTGTACAGATATATTAGATTGGCTGGAGGTTTAGTAAGTTTCGATGCACTGATGTCCTTGCAGATCATTGCACAGAAATCAGCCAGGCATCAGCATCAGCCCCAAAAATCAAATATAGGTCGGGCTTTAGTTGTACAATTTATAGCATTATTCTCTCAGAATATCTTTCATACCCAAACAAATTTTCTGTTGTAACTGGAATATCAACTGAATCTGTATGAAGTCAAAAGGAATCAAATCAGAAATGTAATCAAATCAGGAAATCAGTGTTGATTCCCGGCTCCACTTTGTTTATTCATTCTCCTTGTTTTCTTCAGATAACTAACTAAAAAAACAACAAGTTTTGTGAATGAACAAGACTGAATCCAAAAGGCTAATTTCCATATGCCTCTGGCCAGATGTTCAAAGACACAGAAACAGAAACAATGTGAAAAATCTTATAAAATTTACATACACAAAATGATTAATATGCAAAACATCATTCACCAATAAATGTTGACATTATGAAACATGTTGTTCTCTTTATCTCCTGCCCTCCCTCTTTTTCTTTTTCAAATCCTCTCTCCCTTTTATTATGTGTGCAACTTTTTCCATTCTCCTTTCCAGTTTTCTTTTCTAAAGTTTTATGGAGTTGCCTCTTTCCAGATTCATCTCTCCCTCGATCTCCTTCCCTCCCAGCTTTCCTCTTATCTCGTCTATCCTCTATTCCTCTTTCATCCTTTCCAACCATCCTTGGCAGCCCTTTCCCATTTCTAGTTTACTTTTCATTTTCTTTCTGGATTCCCTTCCCTTTCCTACAATCCACTTCCTCTGGCTCCCCCATTATCTCTTTTTCCGTCACCCTCTTTCTGCTCCATCATCGCTTTTCCTCTTGTGCTGTCTCCAACTATTCCTGGCATCCTTGTCTCCTCGCTTCCTTTTTCTTTTCCCACCTTTTATTCTGCCTTGAATAACCCCCCCCCCCCCCTTTACTATAATTTGTATTCTTTCTTTTCTTTCTTTCTTGATGCTGTTTTTGCTTTTTCTTTTCTCTAGTCTTACTTCATTTTTTCTCCCATCTTTACTCCTCTATCCTCGAACCCAGTCTTCCTCCTACCTTTCTTGCTTCTTACCCCCCACTTTCTCTCTCTTATCATCCGTCTCTTAGTGCTTCTTCCTGTCATTACTTTTCTCTCTTTCCCCCCCATCCCTCTCTTCTGTCCTCAACCTTTACCTATCTTCCTTCCCTCCACCCTTCCCTCCTCGGCCCTATCCGGAGGGTATGATGAACGCGGAGGTTATTGAGGAAATAGAAATGATGAAATAAACGGAGAGCAGAAACCGACCCAGAACAAAACACATTTCCTTATTTTCCTCCTGTAAGAGTTATGAATTTTTTATGTTTCAATCTCCCTCTTTAATGAAATAGTTTTTTAGCGGCGACACGTCATACATTTTCATAACAGGAATTTGGGCTGACATTTTCAATATGTTGTTCCTCATGCCGTGCAGTGTGTACATAATGGATTCATGAGCAGCTGCGTGTGTGTGCGCACAGGTTGGCATTTACTTGTCAGCTTCCTGCATATTTCACATGCATTTTTGTTTACTGTTAACCCGTGTTTGTGCATATCTGAGACTAATATTTTCTTTTGTCTCCCCAGCGTTCTGAACAGAACCCCAGTTCATCTGATCCGTGAGATTATTCTGGTGGATGACTTCAGCGATGACGGTGAGCTGCAGCTGGACCACGCGTACACAAACACGCACATTCCTAGTCTCTTCCAGGTCAGAGATAACAGAGATGAGACCCACATAGCAGGTCAGAGGGATGAGTGTGTCCACGGCAGCTGGGCCCAAAGTTTCAGGAGCACAATAGAGATGAAAAGAGGCCTCCATTCTGAGTCAAAGGCGCTGGACGAGCTGCGTGTGAACGGGGTCTCGCCTGCAGCTGCGTTCGTTCAGTCTCGAGAGGCGCATTGTCCAGGTGAAAGAGACCAAACAGACCAGAGAAAATTGTTAAAAGAGTGAAACTGAAGGTATTTATATTCTTCACAATGAGGTTATTGTCAGCAAATCCAATGAAACTCTCAAATCCAGCCATTACAAGTATGCTGACATATCTTCTTCCTCTGTGCTACAGAGCTCCATTGTTGTCCAAAACCTATAAAAAACACACACTATGGCACCGGATGACATGTTCCTTCATTACCATGAACACACACTGTACGTGACGTCCCGTTGCTACAAATTTTCACAATCCATTGAGAGTGGGAGCATAATATAAGTAGAGGAGATGTAGATTGTGAATCAGTGAAAATTATTAACAAATTATTTCTTTATATTATGAGCAAGCTATTAACGACAGGCGAAGCTTGACTTCAGGTTGAACCGAGCTCAAAATAACAAACAAAAGTGGAACTATTTTCCCAAGTCAGAAAAAACCTAACTCCTAAACAGAAAAAGAAAGAAACAAAACCTACAAATGATCCAGTCATTAAAAATCATTTAGCAGAGCTTTAAAGCTCACATATACACAGGTAGCTGCTCACTAAACATACACTTCTCACACAGACTATAGTCAAACAACAGTTAACTGTACAGAATGTAAATCCCACTGAGCCAATGTGATTGTGATTTGGCGCTTAATGAATAGAATTAATTTGATTTGATTTGATTTTGAGGAATCTGATGACATTATCGTCTCTCTGCGTCTTCTGGACCACATGGAAGTTATGCAGGCCAGGCTCCTGGATCGGCCAAAAGTTAAATGTGTAACCAGCATTTGAATGTTGTAGCCAGTCACACTGGGGTTAATTGTAACTCATCTTGGTGGCTTGGTTCATTTAAATGCGACATTTTTTGTAAGGCTTTCACATGTTTTGTGGATAAAATCATATTAGAAAAGTGAGTAAGATCTATTGTCATCGTAAAAAGTACAACAATTTCTATCACTGTTGTACAGCAGCAGTCAGTTAATGCACATATGCCAATAAAAAGCCTTGAGGCAGTCACCGAAATTGTTTTTGATTTGCTTCAGCTTCGATTTTTCCTTCCTCTCTGGCTAGAAAATATGTTCTTCTCCATATCTGCAGAGCTGACCCTCATACAATCAGAAACAGTTTGTCTGCACTTTTGGTTTTCCTGGTCAGGGAGTGCAGCAGCGATAAGAAAAACACTAACATGCAACAGAAAACTCAGTGACAGTAAAAGTACAGCAGCATCAGGAGATGTGGGAACTAATGTCTGATAACAAGATTTGATTTGTTCCAGGAACTTTACCAGAGTTCACTGACACGAAGTTTATTCATCTGTATTCGAGGTCGCTCCAGTGAAGGGAATTTATTCTTCCTCCTCCGTGTAACATTATGTCACAGTTGAAATGTTTGTCAAGGGAAAAACAGAGAAAGCAACAAAAACATCAGCTTTTCAGTTTGGCACATTTGAACTCGTCATATCAGAAAGTAGGTCAGCATATTAGGAAACACTAAATGTCTTGTTGCCGGCTCCCTCAACAAATTTGACAGATTCTTTAGCCTCTGGTTCTTCCTCATTGCTTTTTGTAGTTGGTAAATCACACTGCAATCCATCCTCACCGGAACAAAAAGGCCATTTTGGTTGTCAGTGCAAGCAACCTGTTATGATCCGTGTTTGCAGTTAGGCTGCCACCTCTTGTGGACATCGTAATTATGATAGCAAAGGAGGAAGTCAGGAGGCAAAGGATTGTTCAAACACACCCGTTCTTTTACCTAGGAGGCCCCGTGTGACACAAAAAGTCAACTTTGACTAATTTTAGATTAACTACAAGGAACTTTAAACTGACCATGCAACCTTCTTGATTCAATACTGATGCAACTCTATGACATAGAAGATAGTACTGTAAATCACGAAAGGTATTTTTTAATGGCAGTCACAGGAATTTTGAGGATGGATAGCTGCCTCAAAATTTATTAATTCATTAATTGTTGCTGTTAACTTTGTAACATGAAAAGGCAGTGGATAATGAATCTTAATTTCCAGTTGTTTCATATTGTATTTCAGCAGATTAAGGACACCCGGTAAACTGGAGAAAAACTCTTTGAATCAAAAATCATTTTGAATGGAACATGCCGAACCAGATTGGATATTCAGAATCAAATCGAATTGAACTGAATCAAAACAAATCGAATCATGAGACTGCCAAAGATTCACACCACTAATGAGGACGTTGCGCATGACAGGACAGACTTTGTGGAGGCCAATCCCCTTAAAGCCAGAAACAAACAGAAACTTAAAAACTTCCTTTACAGTCGAGAGGGGAAAATGTATACACCAATTATCCCAGTCAGGAAAAAAACTGCTTTGCAGGTCATCAACTCTGAGTCTGGTGCTTCAGTACTACTTGATTCTCCGCAGTCTTTTAAGCACCCAATTATCAAAGACACCTGCTGAAGCAAAGTGACACCCAATCAGGACAGATGGTGCCACATGGACATGAATAGAAGTGAACATGCTGGTGATGATGGTTAAATAGTGCCAGATTTAGAAATGGAAAAATAAGACATTCGTGAAGTAATGATCAGGACAGATGAGGAGAGAGAGCATCAAGCAGCGGTGGAAAAGATATTTGCAAGTAAACGGTAAAGCTGCAACATATTTAAATGAGCAACAAACGGTGTAAATGATGCTGTGAGTGGACTTGAAACATGTCAACCAACAACTAAATGTGAAGGCTGATCTGTAAGACCACCAGAATCATTTCATTTCCTCCCACACAGCAGTGTGCCATTTAAGAACGTTTATATCTTGCCTTTGGCTACAACCCTAATTTCTTGCAGTGATTTATTTTGGGATGTTTGACCTTGCATGAATCGTTTTTTTTTTTTTTTTTTTTTTTTTACCCCCCACTGACATCGTGCTGCACATCAGCAGAGTGTTATCAGTGTAGTTGCCATTAGGGATATATAATTTTTATTAAAGTGACTCACAATTGTTGATTTACTCTTCTATATTACAATATTCATTATATTAGATATTATTTTTTACAAGATATAGTTGGTATAGTTTATACCATAAATCAAAAAGTTTCAAGTATGTGTTCATGTTTATTAAATGTTCTGATCTCTTGTGCAATTTGGTTTGGTCCAACAAGTGGATAAGAAAAAGAAAATAAATGTGTAAGACCTTTGTGTTCAGAATCCTGACTGAACTTTTTTGGTAGAAAGTATATATGGGCCCAAAGTTTGTCTGGGTCAAAGTATTTTCTAGCCTTTTCTCACAAAGAGGTCACAGCTTTCCAGCTTGAAAGGAAAGTTCAGTGGAGAAGAGAGTGACCGGGCGTCTCTTCTGGTTCAGAGGATTCTGATGGAGGTTTTCAGTCATTCAGGGGCCAGTAGACTTTGACACAATGTGACTGAAGATTTTCATTCCCAGAATGTTTTTTTTTTGTTTGTATATTAGAGAGAGGAGCAGTAGGAGCAATAACAATCGTAAAGAACTTGTGTGCTCACAGTTTACCTCCATGTGGCCTTCAATAACAGTTATTTCATTAAATTAAGGACATTAAATTGACACCACAATGCCCTGAATAAATGCATTGTTCTGCATTTTGTCTATTGAGGAATATTTTGTATTATTCAGTTACTTCAGTTGTGTTGTTTAGATGATTGTCTTGCTCTATCGCTACATCTTGATTATTGTGGACAACTCTGATTTCATCCTATACTATTTAGCGATTACAATTAAGGATTTTTACTTTTCAGAAATCATCGAGCTATTATTGAATCTAATGTTGAATTTGTAACAGAGTAGGACATCTTTTCAGAAGCCATTGTTACTCCAAAACATTATCTATTAAATGTTAATTCCACCTCTTTTAATGACTCATATCTCGGCGGCTCTGTTTCTCTCCCCTCTTTCCTTTTTCTTCTTTTCATTTTGACACTTTTTTCCACCAGAGTGTTTTTCAAACATGTATCACAGCAGACAGTTATATTTAAGATAATGTATTAATACAACTCCGGAATTCAGTGGGGAGCGCACAGTCAGCTGAACAGCAACTAAACAAATGTCTGGGATGTCAGACTGAAAGCTTTGAATTGCTGTCCTGCTGCTGCAGCACTTTGCAACAAGCTGCTAATTTCCCTCCAGAGTCAAGAAATTATCCAGATTTATTACAGGGTGCACAGTATTCTAT
>NC_051060.1:6465000-6477500 GCF_904848185.1 Acanthopagrus latus | reverse complement strand
ACACGCACACACATGCAGAGTGTGATGGGCCTGTTAAAAGGTTGTGTCCATGTCCGACAGGGCCTCTAAGAGCCCCGCATCGATTTTCCTCTCTGCTGACTGACTGAGAGATGGAGCGAGCGAGAGTAAAAGAGAGAGAGAGAGAGAGAGAGAGAGAGAGAGAGCGTGAGAGAGAAGGGGTGTCACCAGGTAGAGCAAGGCACCAACAATGCCAAGGTTAAGGGTTCTATTCCCGTCCAGTGCCTGAAAGCATCCTCTCCTTGGATGTCTGTGTGTGGTAGGAGGATGGAGATGGAGGAGTGTGAGTGTGTGTGTGTGTGTGTATGTGTGTGACTGATAGTCACGGCACGTGAGCGTGAAAGTTGAATATATACTGTCTTATCCGATCTGCCGCCCTGAAAAGAATCAATTTCAGCAGGCAAAGTGGAGGATTTCAATTTAGTTGAGAGCAGCTCCGACGGCTGAATGAGGCCGTATGTTCGATATATAAACTGTGTCCAAGTGCAGGAACTGTATGGATACTGCATAGTGTAATGTGGGGCTATGGATGTATGTATGTATGTATGTATGCATGCTGGGTATTAGAGAGGAAAGACTCTCTTGTCAAGACTACTTGTCAGAAGTGGGATTCAAAACCCATAATGACGATAACCGTGATTTAAAAACAATAAAATATTGATATCATGTTAATTATCCACCTATGATAATATTGTGTATTACATTACAAGATGTTTGATGAATACAGGTGGAGATGGTCCAACCTTCTGTCAAAAATAGACGGTTTAGATGGTATGTCGCTTTCATAACACACTGGTATTGAGTTTTGGTTATTTAAGCTTACAGTGTGTGATATGAAATGGTATTGCTTGTGTATCCTCAAGGTCAGTAGTTGTTCAGGAGCCTCTGGGACTGAAACTTATTGGACTATAAGTTCAGATTCGTGCAGCTTTTTGCCAGAGTGAGAAGCAGATCATTACTATGGGATAAATGCTTTATGTGAGTTGCAATGGATGAGTTGACACTCTCAAACAACACACTTGTATCTCTGTTGGTGCATCAGGTCTGATCAGGTCCAGAGTGCGGGGGGCCGATGCTGCACGGGCCGGGGTCCTCACCTTCCTGGACAGCCACTGTGAGGTCAACAAGGACTGGCTGCCCCCCCTGCTGCAGAGGATCAAACAGGTAGACCTCCACCCCACTCCGAGGCCTCCCAACAGTGTGTAGCTTCATTTGTGCGTTTGTGTGTGTGTGCGCATGTGTGCTTAAGTGTTATACTTGTGTGTGAATGAGATTATGAGTGTCAATAAGTCCAGCAAAGCCATTTTGAAAATATGGAGCACTTCACTGCGCTACAAAAAGTGTGTGTGTGTGTGTGTGTGTGTGTGTGTGTGTGTGTGTGTGAGATGACTCCACTGGTCGAGGTGAAATACTTCCATGGGAGAAAATAGCTGACGGTCTGATTGCCTCTCATTAAGAAATAAGTGCTGCACTCTCTCCTTCACCCTTCCCCATCCGCTCTGCACGCCTCTGTTTGTTGCTCCTCCTCCTCTTCGTCCTCCTCCTCCTCCTCATTGCCTTTATTCTCACCTCATCTCCTCCGCAGATCAGTTTTTTACCACTTGTCAGATCTTCCTCCCCTTTCTCACCTTACCCCCCCTTTCTGTCTTCATACCTCCTATTCATCTCATCCCTTTCTTCTCCTCTAATTGTGTCCGCTCCTGCTTGTTGTCATTTCATTTTTCTCTTAGTTTCTCTCTTCCAACATTTTCATTACATACCATAAGTCCTCTCCTTTTCTTTTCTCTTCTTTTTTGTCCTCTCCTTACGCTTTCTCCTCTGCTCTTCACCTCAGTTTTTTACCTTATTTGACTCCTCTCCTCCTCCTCTCCTACAGCAATCCCTTATGCCATTTCCTGTCATGTCCTCTTACTCACCTTGTCCCCTTTTCTCTTCCCTGACTTTCCTCTCTTCTGCTTCATCCTCCTCTTCCCCCTTTTTCCTCTCTTACATCATTTTTCTCCTCTCCTGCTCTCTCTTTACACATCATTTTCTTCCCTTCCTTTTTATCACCTCATTTGATTGCTCTCCTTGAACCTCTTCCCCTCTCTTCCCGTCTCCTCCTGTCCCCACCTCTCCTTTCATGTCTTCTAACCTTCACTGCTCTCTACACCTCTCCCCCTCTTTTATCTTCTCTTTGCACCTTTCATTTCGATTTGCTCCTCTTTGTTTTCTACTGCCATGATGCAGTCCTTTCCTTTTTCCTCTTTGCTACCACTGTTCTCCTCCTCCTCTTCTCTCCTCTCATTTTGTTGTCTTTCCTTTTCGCCGTCCTTGTCTCATCTCATCTTCCTCCCTCGCTCCTCACACTTTCTCTCTTGTTATCTCTACTCACACCCATGTCTCGTCGTCTACCCTCTTGTCACACCTTCTGTGCTGTTTTTTTTCCCCTCCCCTTTCTTCATTTTCTCACCCGTCTCCTCTTTTTCCAATGCATCAAATCAACAGTTGTGTTCAAAGACCTTTTGATCTCCGTCTACAGACCAGCGATCAATAAGTAAAAACCACCACAGAGGCTGATCTGACTCTGCAGCCAAACAGACATCATCCATATTCATATTCACGCTTTAAGAGCATGTGTGAGTGTGCAGGAGAGTCATCCGTCACTGTCTGTCCAGTCACTTTATAGTCATATATTTATATTTAAATGTATGAGGTATTGATTCAGACACACACACACACACACACACATACACAGAGGCAGGCAGAACTATACACCATCATAAAGTTTTGTTCCCCCTAAAAATAATAGTCTGTCTCAGTGATGGAGAGCTGAAGTCCTGTCTTACTTTCAGGTTCACTTCTGTTCCACTTGCTTTCATTACTCACCGTGTTTTGATGTAGGGGGCTCTTTTTTTTCATTCAAATATTAGTATTCTTCTCTGCCTCTGTTCTTAACTACACTTGCATCTGCTGCCATGCAGCACTATGAAGGCACATTGCCATTTCAGCAGGGAGAACTATTTTTTTCTGCTCCCGCAATGCTTTGGCAGCACTTGGAACATAATGTCGTCAAACAAACAAATCACTCTTTAATCATTCCTGCCAAATGACTGTTGTATGTTTCTTTTACTGTCAGGAGTGAGTCAAAGTAGGAAAATGCAGCTTTGTCATTGGGATGATTACCATCCATGCTATTCTCTTCTTCTGAATGATTCTGTGGAGCAATGATTCAACCTTTGACCATTACAGTAGAGTTTTTACGTTAGTTGTTCTCAACAGCCAGGCTGCATTAACTACATCCAAATGTTTTTATCACACAATATCGGAAATTCAACGCCAATGTCCTGTTCATGGGATCATCATAATTGTTCAATGCTTATTCTCTATTTGTATTATTGTGTTGTGGGTACAGATGCAAATTTAAAGCAGTATTCTTCTTAAAAGTCCCTGTTTATGCAACGCTACGGTATCTTACTGCATTCGTCTCAGCAGCGTTGGTCTGGACTGTGAAGAGTAATGGGCCCTTTTTTTTATACACATGACTCGGTTTGACTCGGCACATCAGCCCAGCGTGGCAAGGATTTTCATTTCCATGACAACGGGGCTAACCGCTTAAAGGTCTTTAATGACATGCTTGTGTTGAGTAGTGGTCAAAGAAGTAGCAGTAAAAACTCTGCCTCTGTGCAGTGTTGTCGAAGAGGTGGCGCTTACAAAGCTCTGGAGTTACGGAGTTAAATAAACAAGTAAAGTAAACGCCAAGTTACTCAAAATAATAACTTCATTTTCTTGTCTGTTGCTATTTAACATCTGGCCCAAATGACAAAAAAAGTGAAGCACATGACAGATGAGGGTGACGCCTACAAAGTAAACAAGAAATTAAATAAAACCCCAAACCATGACACCAATATCCTTTTTCCTGGCAAACATTGTTGAAGTGAGCTATTCAGTGATATGTTTCACATTTTAACATAGACAGGAATAATTAACCTGAGCAGCAAAGATGCTTTAATTAAAAAACTCAACTTTATTTACAGTTGGAGACCCAATACTACAGTGAAAACACGTGCTGCCTTTTTCATTAAAACACACACCCAAAGATAAAACTCTGCCAAAGACTCCACGTTTTTGAATGATGGGTTTGACTTTCTTGCAATTGAGTCTTGTCAGGTTAAATTTCGTGAGTTCTGTTTTTGAATGTTTTCACATCTTTTTTCACATTTTCTTTAAGATACACATATTTTCACCAGCCTCATCAAAAGCCTCACTGAGATGAAAAATCTTTTATTCAAGAGTGTCTCGGAACAAACAGGCTCAGCAACAAACATCAGATAACAATCTCTCTCGCTCAATTCATGAATAAAATCAACACAAACAATCACAGACAAGACGCCATCCCAGAAGTGATTAAGGACCAACTAAGAGCAGTCTAAAACATTTCAAATGGCACCAGTAGCATCCAAAACAGCAGCTTGAACACAGTTGTCCTGACATTGTACTCATTATTGTTTAATATTCTGTTGTGGTCATACTGCATAATGTTCAGGATGATGATGATGATGATGATGATGATGATGATGATGATGATGATTCAAGATGTTTTCGGGGTCAGTTTTCCTCTCAGCCTGGTCATCAAATGTTCTCAATTTCAAATCAGGTAGAAAATAAAAAAAAATAAAAAAAAAATGGCAGAGATTAAGAAACTGCTCCCCAGCGATTTGAAAATAACACTCATCCAATTACAACAGTAATGTCGTGAATGCTTCACCCTGAGTGCTGCACAGTGTCATTACCCTAACAGCTATTAAAGCAGACGCAGTGCTTTGTAATGTGGCTGGAGCTGTAGAGGGATGCAGCTTGCGTCCCCTTGCTCTGACCCTGCAGCTAATGGTCCAGAACCGCTCCACCTGCTCTGTAATATCACTGGCTGAAGGCGCATCCAGCCGTTTGACCAAACTAATAGAGGGACACTTCATGATTTAACGGGGACCTCAAGTCTGGCATGCTTGTGTGTGTGTGTGTGTGTGTGTGTGTGTGTGTGTGTGTGTGTGTGTGTGTGTGTGTGTGTGTGTGAGTTTTGTACTTTTATCCTTGTAAAGAGCAAATGGTGCCATCAAGGTAGAAATATGAGGGAAATCAAGCGCAGTTCTTACTTTTACAGGGGTTTAGAACTCTATTTAGGGGTTAAGGAGGCAATAACTACGCTAAATCTTCAACAGTCTGATGGCCCTATGGAAGATTAAACAGTAAGGACTGATATGGGGAAAAGATAAGTAACTTTCTGGAAGTGGTAGGTGTAAACATTTGATATTTTTTTCCATACTATACTTATGGTGTGATGTGCAAGCTATTAGGACTCAAGTGTTAGGAAACAAAAGTACAGTTACGTCACTTTCAGTTTTAGTATTAGCAGTGTTAGTTTGCAGTCTACTTAAATGTGCTCTTATACTCATCCTCTTTAAAAATAAGCCACTTAAAAGACCAGTCTCTTCATCCTTTATCCTGCTCATGTGGTTTGATCATCTGAATATGAATTTATTCAGACATTCAGCAGTCTAAGTGAGCACATACTGGCAGATTTTGTTGTGGCAGAAAAAAACATATATATTCCAAGTGAAATGTGTAAATATTGGTCACCACAGTGGCTCAGCTGTCGCTGCTCAGGGTTCGAGTCCAACCTGCGTCCATTTGCCGTGTGTTATCCCCACTCTCTCTCTCATCCCGTTTCCTGTGATCTCTCAAGTCGTCCTGTCAGATAAAGCCAAAGAAAGGCCAGAGAAATAGTAAAAGTAACATAAAATAATAAAAAGAAAGAAATGTGTAGATATTCATTCAGCTGACTGAAGTTTCTAAAAACTAAATCCTGTTTTTAAATACTCTGTGCCCTTGGGACATGATGCGACAATTCTGTGCTGAACCCATCAGCGAGTGCAGCACAAAGCACATTCTCTGAAGGGATGATCAAAAACATTGTTCTAAAGCTCTGTTCTGAGGCTGTTCTGTTTTTCTAACAATAAATATGTTGACATCAGATCAGTTTATTGTTGGTCTATGGTGCAGCTGATTTAGAGACAGCAGTGTGCCATCAGTGCGCCTGACCACAACTCATTTTAACATAAACCATACAGGGGCTCACATGTGGACGCAAGTACATTTACTATTTAGACAAAATGTGCACTGGGCAGGACAACTACGTCAGTGTGAAACTAGCAATGACACTTGCACCAGGTGTTAGATCGAGCCCCAACACCTCAATTTAAAAGTATTTTGGCAGTTTATTTAAATGTGCAGGGTGAAAAGTTTGTGTTTAAGATTCATAGCCAGCTAATTTCTTTAACTTGTTTTCCTCATGGCGAAACCCCGACTTCCAGTCTCTGTCAGGCATCTTGAACTCAAGCACAAATCATTATGGGTGTGTAAAGAATTCGAAAAAACACAAAACATTTCTGTGATTCTTTTCTTCCCCATCAAAATCAGTTTGATTCATCTCCCTGCATAATGCTTGTGTTATGAAAATGGAAAAACCTCTCAAACTGAAACCTCTAAAACTATTGGCATTTGCTAATGACCCTGGCTGCTTACATTCACCGACTCCATTCACCCTGTTATTCTTTTATTTTTCAGCTCTTTCTTGTGAATTCTGCATTCACTCGCGTGAGTTTTCACTATCTTTTATATGGATCAACAGCCTGACACTGATGGCTGTAAAGTGTATAAAATGGAGCTGAATGGAGGTGAACAGAGGTAGAGGTCGCTCTCATCTCACTGAATGTGTTGTGTGCATAATTGTTGCAGAATGACTGAAATTCCTTTTGTAATGTGGTGCAATATAATGACCTTGGAATATACAGTCTGTTCGCGCACACACATGCACACACACGCACACACAGATTAGAAATTAATTCATTGCAATGGAATTTGATGGCCTGCCCACAGAGTCAGGTTCACCTTCTATATCACCTTTTCTTTCTGTCTTTCTCTGGGGTATTTTTCTTGATTCATGGCTTTTTTCCCTTTTCCCTCTCTGTCTCTTGCTTTATAGTCCTAACCCAGCATTAATGTGGGTGTTTTTATGTGTGTATGTGTCCAGGACTCAACCCGTGTGGTCAGCCCGGTAATCGACATCATCAACATGGACACTTTTGCCTACGTGGCGGCCTCAGCTGATCTCCGTGGAGGTATGGAAATGCTCTCTTCTGTCTACACTGTCAGAAATAAAAATGACTCTGAGGCACCTTCTGGGTGTCTTTTGATGACAGAGGGAAAACCCTGAGGCTGATTGATTTATGAAGTCCCTCATGATGAGTTCATGAACCAGCTCTCTCTACGGCATCAAACAAGAACACATTTGAGGTTTTTGTTTTTGTGCAGTGGCCCTCAAGGTGCTTATTGGCTCATGTTGGATCTCACAGGTACCCACTGAGAGTCTTCCCTGAATATAATCTGACCTTTGTTTAACCCCAGATTCAGAAATGTGTATAAAAATCCCTGACTGTGTCTGATTTTGTAATAGAAGAAATTTAGCACCACCAAATCCACAAATTTCCACTGAGGTCACTGGTGATGTTTTGAAAAGTACTCATTGTTGACTTTGTTGAAATTTGAAATTATAGAGTTGTTTAATGGGAGGAAAATGCTGGTTTGTCCCACATGTGTAGTGGTGTCCCATCCCCCTCCACAGCTGGCAAAATTAATGACTGTTGACTTACGGTGGATTTACTGTGGTAAATCGCTTTGGCATTTTGGCGACAATATAATCCCACTTTAGGCTAATTTAAAGTTTGGGTGGAATCAGGGAGCATGCATGTTTTTCCCATGAGGTTATGTTTTCGCCGTAGGCGTTACCGATTCATTGGTTGGTTTGTTTGTCTGCTACATTACACAAAAACTACTAAACTCATTTCTACTAAGCTTGGATGGAGGATGGGTCTCAAGCCAGAATAGACCCCCATTAAGTTTTAGTATGGATTCAGATAAAAAGGACACATCCAGGATTTTATTTTCCCGCTTCCTTTAACATTGTGAGATTCAGCAGAGCACTTTTCAGCATTTTCGTACAGTTCCAGAGAATAATCTTGATGAAAAAAATCTGCCGCTTTTAGGTAGCTGGTAACTATGAGTGAGATTCATGCTAATGCTGCGTATTTAAATATGTGTTATATGTGTTACTTGATATTGGATCAGGCTCGATTGAATTAAAGGGGAATGTTGGGTCTTGGTGGAGGTATTTGCTCTGAGTACAATTCTATTTATCTAGCTATTCTAGTTATTTGATGCACTGTACATGTACATGCACTGTACAGGTGCCGGCGATGACCCATCAGCCTTTACTGCTGTTTCTATTGAAAATAAATAAAATCAGAATACTAAGTATACACAGATGGGAACAAAACAATGCATTATGGGTGCTGAATCAATCCAAAACTGACTTTAAATCTCATAGTGAACTGATTAAAATGCTAAATATACTTTGATGTTTAGCTTCTGCTCATTGTTAGCAGTGCATTATCCATGGTGATTGAATGTTTCTTATCAATGCCCCTTGTAGTTGACATTTTTTTATGCACATAGTCTGATACCTTTGATGTTTTTATCAAAGAAACTATAGATGTTTTTAACATTTTTGCTCATCTTTTTTTTTCTTTTTTTTTTTTTACTACAGAGTCACCACAAAACACGAGAAACTGATATGTTTCAGGATTCTCATAAGTTGCTTGGTATTCCTTAATGTCAGTAATGTCTGTCTCGATCCTGATTAATAAATGCTCGACTGTAAAAACACCAGGGATAACAATGACAATGAGACCAGGACTTTATTGTTCTATCGCTGACTAAATGTGACGTAAGCGCTGCAACTGTTAATCACCTGTCATTTTCTGGGGAAAAATGGTCAGGAATTGCACCTTTAAAACCCTGAATGACGGAATCATCTTCTCCCAGCCTGCAGATTTAGACAAAGCTATGACAAGATTAAGGAGTGCTGGTTTACTCCATCATATCAGAGGCTGCTGAGAGCCTGAGTGCAAGATTAAGTTAAATTCTCTGTACATCCCTGAAACACAGTCCTGAAAACCTGAAACCAGGAAACGGATAATGGCAGCAAAAATGGGTCACAGACTAATGATGTGGAGCGAAGGAGGGCCTTTCCTTTTAGCTCGACAAGATGTTGCAAGTTACAGATGAGCCGAAACCAAATGGCCTGATAATGGATCAGAACAATACACAACTGTGTTCTCCACCCGTCTCCATCATCCTTCACTTTTTCTGAGGCCAGTCTCTCGTAAGAGCTCCATGGTCGCTCTCTCTTTCCATTAGTCCGTCTTATTCCAATCTTCTTCTCTTGGTAACAGTGATCGGCCAATCAATGCTGATAATAGCCCTGTCCATGGCTCTCTCTATCTCTGTCTCATACACACAGACACATACACACACACACACATACACACACACACATGCGCACGCCGGGGAATCGATGGTGATAGTTGGGCTCACAAAGGGACATTTTAATTATAGATGAAGCTGTCTCTCATAACATAAAAAAAGGCTGTTATAAGATGGACTTTCTTTGATCCCGACACTCACACACACATACACACAAGTTAGGACACACACATACATACTCACAGATGGGGGTTGGGAGTGCTGTGGCAGCAACTGTTGTATTGCCTTATCAGCAATCACACACACCTACACAAGCCAGCACACGCGTTTACTTTTTTATACAGACAGGGATCAAGCATAGGACTGGAGCAAATAAATGTACAATTTTTTAAAGAAATTATTAAATTTGATGGCAGTTATAAGCCAGATTTTACAACATATGTTTGTATACGAATTCTGAACATTTTTCATGATTCCAGCAAAATGACACATGACTCAGTGTGTTTCATTTTTCATTATTTTTTGTTTTATGAAAGCAGAATAATAATACAAAATTGATCTGTTCACATGTAAGTGTATTCATTGTTTCCCTCCTCTTGCAACATATATCTTGCTTTGGTACAGTTTTGGTATAATACAGTATTTCTGTATGTACAGTGTGATGTTTACGTATGTACTCTTTTTCCTTCTCAGGCTTTGATTGGAGTCTCCATTTTAAGTGGGAGCAGCTGTCGCCTGAACAGAGAGCTCGTCGGACTGACCCGACCCAGCCAATCAAGTAATTGAAACATAAGAAACACACGCACACAAAAGTAATGTGTAGTGCACATCTACACACAAATGTAGACACAAGAAACTGAGAGGTGTAAAGAAGGAGAGGGTAGGGAAAAGAGTTGGAGGAGGAAGAGGGAAAACTTGATGGCACAATAGATTCACCTATTATTACAGTTCTTTAACACGTGAAACCTCAAGTGTGTCTCTAACACAAGAAACCTGTCGTTCTCAAGCTATTCACAGAATAAATGAGGAAGTTTCCGTTGTGTTGAGAAAGCTCAGTACATAAATACATGAAAAGTTGGCAGGAAAAGTTTGATGTGGGTGTTTAACCCCGATCTTCACTTCCTGAGAGTTTTAATTGCTGCTGTGTAGTGTTTCTATGTATGTGTGTGTATGTCTGTATATATGTACTTTATTTAAACTATACAGATTAACTGTTTTTCAGTAGTCTTTACATAATTATAGAAACAATTTCACAACATTCTTTCATGATACTTAAAGACACAAAATACATCTTGATGACAACTATATTTTTCTGCATGTGTATCCAAATATTAAACATAAAGTATTTCAGATATTTGGCTCTCAAAACACAACATTAATAAACACACACTATTATGGTGAGTTCAGGTACAGGTTATTCTTCAACTGTTATCTGCAGATGTGATCATTAACATGTGCATGTTTTATGCAATAATTGCATGAAACAAATGAAAGCTCAATACCTCTGTATTCTTTCCCTTGCCTGAAGTTGTCTTCACTTCAACTTCTGGAGCCACTGTGATTCTTGTTTTTAGAAAGTTTTGAACTTTTGGCAGCTTGAAGATTTGAATGGTATAATGGTAACGATTTTTATACTGCACACTTAAAAATATTATCTTAAAGGACTTCGAGGTCTCTATAGATACATTTTTATTGTCACATATCATTTATTTCATTGACTCGTTCACTGGAATTTACACCGATGCTCCAAAAGTTAGTGACACGCTGCAAGGGTCAAAAAGATTAAATATAAGGCTAATAAGTGACGGTGGAATTTGATATTGAAAATAATAAAAAAAGAAAACTGACCATGTAAAAAAAGACATACAGTATATTAAGAATTTAAAAACAAGCAAAATACAAAAAATGACCCGAAACAAAATGAAGTATTTTTGTCAGTGCCAATTCAACATTTTCAATCTAAATGCTCCAATTCCAATATTTCCTTTTTCTGTTCAAGTATTGTTCTCAGTGCCATATTGTGCTGTCACTCATCCAGCCCTCATAACTGAATGGCAACAAATAGACAGCAAGTCAAACCTGTGTGTAAATTTCTCAGTCTGAATTTACATGATGCTCCAACATGAAATCTTAGTGCGGCTATGATGTTATAGCAGCGCGTCTGATTGTGTAGGTCCACAATAACAAAAATAAGAATTAATCCGGAGAGAGACAATAAAAACACCCGCTGTGTCACAAAAGCTGTAGCTGCAGACATTAATTGCAGTGCTGACAATCAGTAACAAAAGGTGTCAGCCTGGTTTGACGTGTTATTGCTGCAGCGCCCCCTGCTGGGCTTCGTTGAAGAACTCCATTCACTTCAAGTTTACAAAAAAAACTAATCCTCAGTGCCTGACAAGTCATTTTGGAGAGACGAACAAACAAACAAAGGAAGGCAGAGGGCCCAAATCCACATACACGCACAGTTATCTATATTAAACTCTGGCAATGCTCATTCTTCATAAGTCAGATTGGTGGCAGGAGCCCAGATATACCGCTGTGCCAACTTGAGACTGACTGACTTAGTGCATGTTTTTTTTTAGTGGCAGAGTGTTGAACACTTACAGATGGCACATGTAGCGAGATGGAGTGTAGCTTGTCAGTCCTCAAGATGGATGTCAGCATGCTTCTTCTGTCTGTGTAACGTCAACCTGCGGAGGCTGGACTTAGTCACCATATCCATCTGGGAATACACAAGCGCACAGACTTATAAACTACCTCGTAACTTATAACCCTAAACCATCACAGTTTACATACATACTGTCACTACAGCTGGTCAGTTAATGGAGAAGAAGTTTCTACCACTTTCCAGACTGACACTAACAAAGCTTGAAAAAAACGACGCCCCCTCATTGATTCCAGTAGAAAAGCGAAGTCCCTCCCTTTCCGATGGACCAACATGTGACTTTATTTCAGAAACAAATATGTGCATTTGTAAATGGCAAGAGACAAATATTCTTTTGATCCCATTTGAATTGTGCCGAGAATCACACATACGAGGTTTGTCAATTTAAAAGATAATTTTGAAAGTCATTATAGTCGTACATTTGTCATCAAACTGTTGGAGTATACGACTGTGAAAA